>NW_026849491.1:0-109614 GCF_030869305.1 Colletotrichum tamarilloi | reverse complement strand
TCCTCGAGAGCCTGACGAAGCTGATCTTCGGTATATTGAGGCATTATATATAGAAGAAGACATGTGCAAAAGATGAGCCCATTTGGACGCGAATTGAAAATGTTGTGATAAAAGGAGGTTGGGGGTGGGCATTGGGTTGTGGTGGATTTTCGCGTTTTTGTGGGTGCCAGAAACAGGGGGGTGCCAGGAAGTGGGTATGTTGACTTAAGTAATACTCAAAGTCTGATCGTGGAGTCTTGGGCTGTGCCAATTAGTTTCCTCCTTCTACATACGTACGCATTTCGATAAACGATCAGTGACCTTCGTACTGGCCGAAAGGCATTACCCGACGTGCTTGCCAACACTCCCCTCTCCCTCACATAGCTGGCAGGGCTACAACACCGGTAAGTGACCACAGTGCGTTCTTCCTCATACTCTAACAAATCATCCAAGGCAATTCAGCTTCATCTCTCACACAAACAGTATCCAGACTCTCGTGAATTCCCGTTTCTTGAGATCTGCAGTCACGCTTGCCACGGGCCCCTGGCAAATCCGCCTCCACGCCAGTCTGACAGAAACCGGGATATCTCAACTTTCAGCGACCGATCAAAAGCTAGCGAAGGTGACACTGCACACTGCAACTGTGTTTCCTACTACTTGATGAAGACACGGAGCGAAGCGTTGCTGCCATTGACAACCCTACCCCAAGCGGAACTTGTGCCTCGAGCGACTCGTGATGCGCAGTCGAGGCTACGCTCAATTCACGATGCAGCTTCCTGCAGCTGAAGACGAAGATGCCACCAGTCCTGAAAAGACAGGGTTGTTGGCAACTGTCACAGAAACTCCACACCATTTCCGTCCTTTGCCCAAGTTGTCACATTTGCCTGGCAAGGTCGCCCGTGGCGAATACATTCTGGCACGCCCATGCCTGGTACATGATTGAGAACGTCTGTCGAGGTCTTTCGGCAAGTCTCAACGAGGGATCATGGAGTAGGTCACATTTCCTTTCCTATTGGCAATTGGATAGCTAACCGATACCGAGGTTCAGGTCCCGGCAAGACAACAGAGACGACCAATGATACCCTCGCAATGGAGTACAGACTGTCACAAGACCACCACCGATGACAACAAAGGCCCTTTCTATGGAACACTGCTTTGGCCCCGTCTTTGGTAGTACACAGTCTAGCGTCGCGTCACCATATTGGCATTTACGATGTCGAGTCGTCGACCTGAGCAGAAATGCCGCCCCAAAATAGGCCAGAGATTCGGCGCCGTCGTGATTGGTGAGGCATCCCAAACAATGCGACTACCTTCATTGCATCACTTAATTCTAAACGCGTTGAAATCCAGACTTTCCCTAAGAAGAGGACATCGGATGACACCTGCTTTTACACAGGAAATCGTGGGCCACGGCGATCGAGCCACATCCCTGGACAATTGGGGCGAGGCTGCTGAAGGGCGGCATGATGCCGACCGAACCAGATACAATCGCTCACGATACTGGAAAAGCTCGAGAATGGTGCAGTCAAGACAAAAGGAACAGGCCGAGAGCCCAAGACTCACGAACCTAGACATGCTCTGTCTGAGATTGGAGAAGCCGACCTCGTCAGTTCAACTCTCATCGGAGAGCCCCAGAGAGCCCTGTATCAAAATATAGCCGTCGCTGATGAAGCATCTCATGCCAGAGAACTGAAGACTCCGGACACCACGGCTCCTGAACAGCTATTACCTCAGGGACCTCAACCAGAAGATCCACTTGGTGCAACAAATCAACCAACAGTACCATGGGTGCCTTGATGAAGGAGCGTAATTTTTACATGGCTTCGGCCTTGTCTCTCGGAACTTGAAGCGCGTATCTGCAGTCGGTCTACAGCCGACTGAATGGGCCACAAGAGTGTCTACAGCAACTTCGTCGAATTGTGATCGCTTTCCATTGGAGCTTAGGACAATTTTCGGTTGTCCTTAGGCAGGAAAGACGGCACGGAACGCCTTCATCTCTGCCATATCTTCTTCCCGGTGTCGCAATCTCAGGCACGACAACGAGAAGAAGATACGCAAGCCAGTCAAGATTCCTTATCTTCTCGATGTCAACTACCCCTGCGACGATGCAGCAGACAGAGTGTACTCAGCGCAGATGTTTACTATCTAATCAAACATACTTGGATCACCAGTTAGTGGTACTGTCCAAAGTGAGACGTCTAGAAGTATAGCCACAATTTCTAGTAGTAAAAAGCTAGATCTTAGTAAAATATATAAATAGTAGTAATAGTTAAATGCGAAGTAGACGGCCTAAGGTGGGCGTCTGAAACTAAGTTCTAATAATAAGCTAACGGGTTTTAATTACGTCTATAATAGCGTGCTGGGGAACATGAGGACGCGTCGCTGACGTTGGTTGTTTTCACCTATTGTGAATGTTTCGTTTGCAATATATGCTAGCTGCTTAGTGGACAACGATGGTTTCAGCGATAGGAAGATACCAGGTGGGCTACTAAGATGCACGAGGTGCCGCAAGAACGGTCAGTGAGACGTTACGTTGCTCAAGAAAAGGTAATCAATGATGCACCGATGGGTTGTCTGATCATCGTTATCCAGGAAAATGGCACACTTGGTAGTCTTACGAGCTTCATGCGTGGCAGGAGTGACTTGTGTGGACACCAAGATGAGGACGATGTTTAGTGACTCAGCTGAAGGACTCAGCCGCGAAAGATGATTCGGTTTTGTTGATTTCATAGTCGGACTTACCTTGGCATTTCACTTTACGGGGATGTGTTTTGGAGAGCATTATGAATGAAACAAACAATATTCTTCTGCAAAAGAGAACTCTATGACAACAAACTTAAAATATCAAACGTTGCTTCTTCTTCACAGGCCCTTCGAAGTCCTTCTCCTCGGTCTTGACCTCGATCTTCTCCTCCTCCGCCTCCTCCGCCTCCACCTTCACCCCGCCAGTCTCCATGTCTACATCCTCATCTGCTTCTCCAAAGAAGCCACACGGAGATGCAGAATGTTCTCTCTTGATGCCGTGACTGCCATCATTCGCGGCTGTTTTGCCAGACATGGTCACCACCCTGCCACTCTTCCATAACAAAAGCCAGACCTGGTATTGTTCACGCGCCGTGGTTCCCCTGGTCCCTGCGATGCCCTTCGAGATGTACGGCGGGGCTTTCGGCAATGTGAATTCCGGTAGAGCTGGGAGGTCCAGCTGAGGCTTGGTGCCGAAGGCCTTTGGGCTCATCTTCCCGACGACGTTGATGTCGCCAATGATAACGAGACCGCATCGCTGCCTCGTCAGGAGGACGTTGAGTCGGGACCGTTTCTTTGTGAACCCGGGACCAGGATCTATGGCCTTGGTGCCCATCACAACAAAAACAATGTCGTTTTCCCGGCCCTGGTAACCATCAATGGTCGATGCGGGACTCATCGTGGCGAGTTCGGGGCAGTGCTTCTGCGTCAATTTGTTCAAGAGTTCCACGTTCGACCTGTAAGGCGATAGAATTACCATCTTCGAAGCGTCAATGGACTTCTCCTTGACAAGTTCAGATACCATGTTGAGGGCGGTTTGAACTTGATCGCGGGAACGTTTACCGCCGTTGACGTAATCGACTTTCACGACTGTATCAGGGCAGTGCACGAAAATTGGCGCGAACTTGCCCTCCGCGGGGGCGACTAATTCCGTGAAGCGCTCCCTGAAGAAGCTCTCCAGACGATGGCCAATTTCGAACTCCGGTAAGTCGATGTTGCAGCTGGGCGCGTATCTCACTGGGATGGATGGATAGATGACTTTGCCGACGATGTCGAAAAGACCGTTGGCCATACGAAGTTGAAGGCGCATACGGTGGACCAAATATCCGGATGCCATCAAGAAGCCCTGGGCTGAGACGTGTCCGTCGTTTGAGAACTGGTTATAAACGTTGCCAGAAGCGTCGAGACAGTGATCATCAGTCAGCACAGTAGGTGGGAGCTACTCCGTATCTCCGCCACACAGAAGAGGCAGCATCTTGTTGCCCCAAGCGGTCGCTAGGTCACCACGGTCTATATTTACCGCCTCATCAATAGCTACAGCTTGCGCTTTCAGCCACTAACGATTATACATCTCTTTAACAAAGACGCACAGGGAAGGCGTAGTAACTAGGATATTTACTATAATAATAAGTTAATCTATAACGGTGGATAAGATCTAATTATAGGATGGAGACGCGTTGGAATACTTATCCTAAGTAATATTACTAGTAGCTATAGCTCGAAGTCTAGCCCAGTCCTATTTAGTATTGATATCGCGTTAAAGCTAGTATAACGCCTCCTTATTATTTTTATAAATATTAAATTAGAAATCTAATTCGACCGTAGTATACGGCCAACTGCGCAGGGGCCAATTAGGGGGCCCTATTTACGATTATTATAACTAGCCTAACTTATAGTTAGAACCTCCTTTTTATACCTATATAAAAATTTATATAGTTTAATTAATCTTTTTATTAACTTATAGTTCGAACTAACTACCTTATAATAATAATACTAATACTAATTAGTAATTAAATTTTATTATCGTAGATTAGTAAAGTATCTTACTATATAAAAAAGACGACTTTTTAATATTATATAAGATAAGAGATTTATACTAAGTAATTTTATAAAAATAAATAAAAAAAGAGGTAATTTTTAAATACTATACGGAATTAAGTAATTGTAGCCCTTTATTATTTATAAGAGGTTAACGTTTATTATATTAAATTACGTTAATTAATAGAACTACTTAAGTAATTAGTCTTTTATTATTAATTTAAGTAGTTTTTTTATTAAATAACTTTTTTATAGTTAGCCCGTAATTAAAAATTAACTAGTTAAATTAATAAAAAAAAAATACTTACGTAGTAGCTACTTACTTAATTAATTAGTATAACGGACGAGTTTAGTAGTATAATATAAAAAAGTACTATACGATTAAAAAAAGGGATTTTTAAATATAAATATTTTTAATAAGCATAATAAAAAACTATATAGGAGTTATTAAGTTAAGAGATTTATAGTATATAAAAAAGCTTAATATTACGAAGATCTTATAAATATAATTTTAAAACTTACGATTTAAATAATTTTTTTATAGCCCCCTTAACTACTTCCTAAGTATTACTTAAGAATATAATATAAAGGACGGTTTAATAAAGGAGGAGGAGATTTAGAGGTTTTAATAATATCGAGTTAAGAATATTACGGATTTTAAAAATTAACTTAAAAAAAAAGCGGTTATTTTAAAATAGTTTTATAACTTTTTATTAAAATTATAATTAGTTTAAAAAAAGGTTAAGAAAATACGGCTTTAAAAAGAAAAAAAAAGAATTTTTTAAAAAGTTATTAAAGAGCTCTTTTTTTATACTAAGCTCTTAGTATAAAATTATTAGTTTCGAAAAATTAATTAAATAATAAAAGGGATTATTAATAAGTAATAATTACTTAATAATAATTAAATTATAAAAAAAAAACTATTTAAAAGATATAAAATAGGGTACTAAGGAGCTATAAAAAAAAAGATTTTTAAAATAATTAACCTTACTTAGTACGAGCGACGAAGTAATAAATATTTTTAATAAGTTTTTTAAGTCCTCGATTTTATAAAAAGGAGAGCTTAACTTTACTAACTATACTTAATAACTTATTTAGCTCTTAATAACCTATTTAGCTCTTTTATAAGCTACTTAGTATTTATTTTTAACTATTTTTTTAAAATACTATTTTAAAAAAAATAGGTTAAAGAAAAAAGTAATTTAAAAATTATAAAGAGTACGAGGCTTAAGAAGTTAAAAATATAAAAAATAGTAAAAATTAATAACTAATAAAAATCCTAAGACTAATTATTACGTCTTCTTATAATAATATAAACGTTTATTATTATTATTAAAAAAGGAGCTACTAAAGCCTATTTTTTTATACTAAGTAAAGAAAAAGATCTTAATAAGTATAATAACTAGCGATTTAAAAAGGTAGTAATAATTACTAAAAATAATAAAAACGAGAGTAGTAATAAAATAGTAAAAAGAAATAAGAATTACCTAGACTTTAATAAATTTATTAAGTAATAAAAGTACGGATTTATTATAACTAGTGCGCAAATTAAATATATTTTTATTAAAATTAAATACGTTAATAATTATTAATATGGGTATAAACTAGAGCATAACCCTTAGTAAATTAAAATAAAAAAAATAAAAAAAAAACCCGATCCTAAATAGAATCCTAATTTTTTATAAGTAAGTAAATATTAATCTAAATTATTAGGGGACGTAAATATATAGGATTATAAATTAGCTTAATAATAAGTAAATTAACGTAATATTAATCTACTTAACTAAGGTTTATAAAAAAAAAGAGCTATAAAAATAACCCCTATTTTATAAAATTATAAATAACTTTAATTATTAATTAAATAAATAGTTCGCGAGCGCAAGCCTAGGAATTATAAAAATAGTTAATAAATTCTTCTATAAGCGAGGGGTATTACTAACGTAATTATAATTATAAGAACTATATAAAATCTTAGTAATAACGATTATAAAAAAGGAATTCGTATTATAGAACTAGGTATAAGTTAATAAAGCGTATAATTACTTTAATAAATTTAAAAAAAGGGTAAATAACCTAAATTTCCTTTTTATAATTACTAATAATAATTTATTATTATAAAAAGATATATAAAAGTAAAATATAATACTAGACGTATAATAATTAATAATTCTATTTATTTCGATTTATAACTTATTACTATTATTAATACGAAATTCGGTACTAATTAGCTAATAAAAAAAGAGATAAATAACCCGAAGTTATTAATAATACGTAGTAATATAAAAATCGTATATAAATACTAAAAATATAATAATAAATACGAGGTAATTTATAAACTTTAAAAAAATCTTCTTAAAAAAGAAATTATATTTTAAAGAGAAGTACAAGGTCTTATAAAAAACCCTAACGATATTTTATAACTATTATAAAAAAGTTAAGATTAGGGAATACTAATATTATTTAGTAATTAATATCGTACTCGTAAATAAAACCTTTAATTATTATTATAAAGTAGTACGTAATTTTAATTAGAACGACTTTTTTAATATTATTAATATAATCTAAAGCCGCTTCGAGACTTATAATAAGAATTTAGAGCTCCTATCTAAGTTATAAATAATTTTTTTTATATTTATAATTAGAATAATAGAGGGAAAATTACGAATAAAAATCTTAAAAAAGCTTATTAATTAAATTAATAAGTTAGTAAAAACTTAGCTAAATAAGAGGATTAATAAGTAAAAAGTTAAATATTTTTATACTATAATTTAGTACGTATTAAAAATAAAAATAACTTTATACTAAGTACCTAAAAATTACGAAACGCTTTATTTAAAACTAAGATTTAGTTTTAATATTAAAATAAAAATACTACGCTAAACCTATTTTTAAAAATATAACGGCCCTTATTAATAATATTAAATTAACCGGATATATAATAAGAAAAAAAAAAAGACTAAGTACGGTAATTATTAATAAGGAGGCCTAAATTTATTAAATAAGTAAAGATTTAATTTATAAATAGGGTAATAAAAAAAATAATATTTTATTTATAAAAAGGATAGATATTAATTAAGTAACTACTTTAAAAAAGAGCGTATTAAATTATATAAATAGTATAAAAAGTTAAGAGTAATAAATAGTAAAACTAGCCCTTATTAATTTAGCTAATTCCTTATTATATATAAAAGTAAATCTAGGGATACGGAACTTAATAATAGTAATTAAAGTAGCGGCTTAAAATATTTACCCCCCCTAAGAAATTTAGAAAATAAAAAAAATCTTACCCCTTATATTAATAAATTAGATTATAATAAAATTAATAATATTAACTACTTATTCTTTATATTATTAATTTTTAAAAAATATACGAGGCTAAACGAATAAAAAGTAGTAAAAGCTCTTAATAAGTAAGCTTTTATTTATAAATAATAAGGGAAAGTCCCTTAGATAACGGATATAGAGGTAAATAAAAGGACGAATTTAATAGCGTAAAATTTTATTTTCTTAATATTTAAAAAGAAGATATTACTTTTATTAATATTAAAAAAGAAAAATAATATTAAGTAATTCTAGGGGTAGTTAGAGGGGTCCTTTTTATATTACTTAGATTATTTAAAAGCTAAGCTCGTATAAGTATTTTATACGAATAAAAAGTACGGCCTAGATAATTTTTATAAAATTATCCTAAATACTAAAGTATTATAATAATTAATAAAAGGAAAGGGGTAATTTTAAGCGCTATAAAAAATTGCGTTAGTAACGTTTAATACGTTAATAGTAAGTATTATAAGAATTAATTTTAACCTAGGTAAAGAAATCGTTACCCTAGGTATAATAAAAATAAAGACGTACTTCGGAATAATAACTTTTTATATTCTATTTATTAATACCCTATTTTTCTTATATTTAAAAAATATAGATTAACTAGGTATTATATTTAATAATATAAGGAATAAAATCTTTAGTAATAAGTACTTTAAAATAGTTAAACAATAATAGGGGTACGCGTTTATAAAGCTTATTAATAATATAAAGTTAATTAATTATTTAATAAAAAATAAGTTTAAATAATTATACTAAAAATTCGGGTACCTATTAGTTACAAGATTATATAACCTCTTAAAATAATTAAGTAATAAGGATATTGAAATAAGGGCGCTAAAGTAATTAACGAAAATATATTACTAATACTAAATAAATACGTAAAGCCTACGTAAATTTAAATTTAAATTACGTAATAAGCTTAACTTTAATTAGGAAATCGTTATTAATATTTTCTATTTAAATAGTCGACCGGTCCTATATATAATTAACGAGGCTATATTATTTTAAATAGGGTAATTCCTCTAGGATTTCTAAATAAAAATAGTATAAGTAGCCCTACGAAAAAGCTAGATTAATATATATTAAGGACCGCTAAATAGTATTAAAACCGACGCTAATACGAGTTTTAAATTAATAAAATTTAGAGAAAATATAATAATTTATAATATATAACTAAAAGTCGTACTTATAAAAGCGTACTATAATATTAAAAAAATAAAAAGGGTATACTAATAGTTAAAAAGGGCGTTTAGGATTATTAAAAAGGAAAATCCCAATTTTATTAACAATAAATACTTTTAAATAGTACTTAAATACTATAACAATACTATAGGACTTAACGGTTTTATACTAACGCTATTAATATTTAGAGTATACTTAAGGACGACTTTAGCCTCGTTACTATTATTAAATATAAGCTAACGAGCCTAAGTAATTAAAAAAATAATACGGGTACTACGTAAAATAAATATAAAAAAGTAAGTTAATAAGGTAATTACTATGCGTAATAGGCTTAATATAAGGGTTAATATAAATATATTTTTAAATTTGGATATATAAGTTTAATATAAAATTACTTAGTAATAGGCTAGGCTATATAAATTAATTTTTATTAACGAGCGCTCTTATATAATTACGAGAGATCGTAACTAGCTATTTAAAGTATTAATTACCGTAATTAAACTATATTATATAAATCTTATTAAAGTAATTTCTAGTTTATAAAAAAAAGAAGAGTTAGGGAAAACTATATAACTAGTTATAAAGGTATAGGAAATTATTCTTAACGAAATTATTATAGTAGTACTAATAGATAACGAGGAAAAGGAAATTATTAAAAGGGTACTAATATTATTAGTAAGACGTTATAAAAAATTATAACGATAAGCCCTAACGTAATAATTTATTATTAGCGACGAGGTAATTAATACTTTTTATATAATAAAAAAAAAGCTAATTTTAAATTAATAATTAAACTACGTAAAGAAGGTATTATTATAACTATTAAAAAGCTATATAAGGGATTAGATTTTATTAAAGTAAATACTTTGCGCGATCGAAGGGTTTATTAATTTATTTTCTACGACCCTAAGAAATATAAAAGTCTTTATATATTTAAATTGCGGATAGTACGTAAAATTAAAAAAAAAGAAATACTTTAACTATATAAGAAATTTAGGTATATAATTTAGGAATATAATAATGTTAAAAAGGTAACGCTACTTATTTAATTACTTATAGTATAGTACTATAGTTAATAATTAATAATAGTATTAATAGTATTATTATAAAAAAAAAGATACGAAATTTAGAGCTATAATATTACTTAGGCCTATACTTAATTAGCTATAGGGCTTATAAAGAAAATCCTAGCCTATTTATTAAAAGAAATAGCTAGTAAGTACTTAGAAAGTACGATTATTAAAGTACTTAAACTACTATATAGGCTTATAAAATCGGGTATTTATTAATAAGCTATATACTACAATTTTTATATTAATTAATTATTAATAGTTATATTTACGTACGACCCGTACTTATTAGTTTCTAAATAAAAAAGCGAATAATTTAGAATTATTAGAATATAAACTAATAATATATTAGGCCTATTTAATATTAACTTTATAAAAAAAGAGGATAAGGAGCTTTAAAAAGTGGGCTTTATAGTAAAGCTAAAAGAGGTCTTTATAATAAATAACTTATTAATATTTAATAATAGAATTTTTATAATTAAAAAGGAAACCGTTGTTTTTTAATAAAAGGGGTAGGGTAAAAAAATTACCTTTATTAACTTAAACATAATTAATATTAAAAAGTAATATAAAGCTAAGCTCGCGCGAGGGGTATATATTATAAGTATATATTAGCCCGAAATAATTTTTAATTATATTAGAGTAGTATAAGTTATAGAACTAAATAAATAAAACGTTAAAATACTTAATAAGTAGTTTAAATAATAGTAAATAAATCTTAATTAAGGCTTCGTTTATTATCTAATTAACCTCGTTATTAATAAACTCTACGTTTTTATTAATAAGTTATTTATAAATAACGACGACCTTATTTTGTAATTAAAGTATATTATTATTTTAGTTAATAAGAGTATAAGTAAAAGCGAATTTATTATATATAGTAATATAGTTTATTACTTATTAATTAAAAATAAGCGGGTAATAAGAAATATTTTAACGTTAAAAGTTTATAATATAGTTAATAGCGTTAATTTTACTTATATAATTTTAACAATACTAAGGAGGATTATTAATTAACTTAACTTTTTACTAATCCTAACGGTTGTCTATATTAATTCTTATTTATTATATAAATACCTTATTAAATTAAGAATAATAAAAGAAAAGAGGCTTATAATTAATATTATAGCTTTTAAATAATTATATAAAAAACGTAAAATCCTTAAAATATATTAAATTAATAGAAATAATAACCTTGCTAACGCTTTTATAAAAATAGTATTTAATAAGGAATTAGAGTAATTTATAAATAGTAAAAAGGTTAATATATAAATAGAGGGATAAGTTATATAAAAAGAGTAGAGAAAAGGGGAAAAAGGAGATAACTTAGTAAACGGGCCCGAGGTCGAATTATATTTTTAATTATAATAAGTAAATTAATAAAAAAAAGAGAAAGTTAGTATTAGATTAGAAGTTTAATTTAATCGTAGTATATAGCTAACTACGTAGGGGCTAATTAAAGGGCCATATTTATAATTATTATAGCTAGCCTAACTTATAGTTAGAACCTCTTTTTTATACTTACGTAAAAATTTATATAGTTTAATTAATCTTTTTATTAACTTACGGTTCGAACTAACTACCCTATAATAGTAATATTAATAGTAGAGGTCTCGGATAGTAGGGGAACGTAAAAGTACTAAGAGCTAAAAAGCTATAGATAACTCGAAGTACTAGGGCGCTGCGCGATTATAATAGCGAGGGGTAGCTATATTTTTAAAATAAGGGTTTTTTAATAGAGTTTTAAACGCGGAAAGCTCGTAATCTCGCTTATATCTACGTAGTACTATTTGATAGCGAGCTTGCGGCGTACTTTTAGGAAAATTATTATTATATTATAAGTAGACTTAACGGGTTATTTTATTGATACGGATTGTAAAGTTAGTAATAGCTATATTAGTAGGCGCCGTATAGAAAATAGGACCGAGACTATACTCTATAGTAAGTATAGTCTTTGCCATTTCAGTAGTCTTACTATAACCCGGGCCCTATGATACAGTTAGTTTTTCTTTCTTTGGGCGGAACAGGGAATATAACCTACTCCTGTAATGATAGCGATTCCTAGTAGAACCTGGCGGCAAAACGAGGGCCACCGTTTTCGATCCTCCTCCAGGCTTATGCTCGTCAGAGCCTCCTCGTAGCGGTCATTCTTTCTGGGCAAAAATGAGACCTTGGGCAGGCGACGGAGAGAAGGGGGGTTTCCGATGATTGTGGTGGACGCCACGGCCTCAGTGAGACCGGTCACACCTTCGCCTACAACTGCAGGACCAGGCTGCATCATCCACTCCGCGTAGCCTTGCCCACGCATTGTGAGTTGAGCGAGATGACTACTTTCGGAATTTGGCTTGTTCCACTTGTCGACGGCGATGATCTTGCGCTTGGTATCGTCCAAGATGCCAAAAAAGTGTAGGGCTACGCAGCTCTAGTGCGCCATCCCCGCCGCATTGGCAACCGCTCGATTTTCGAAGCTCACAATGCTGCATTGACTGCCGGGATGTTGAGGGGGCGGGCGCACCACGGCAAGCACAGCCTCGGACTTGCCACGAGGGTGAGGCTCGAGGGCCTGAATGCCGCTCGCGTACGATTTGAAGCTACACTGCCTACACATAGTCAGTACATGAGAGTGAGGTGGGTTCCCTGAGTTAACTTACCAAGACCCAGAGGGCTTGTCGTCGTCCTCATTCTCCCATACAAGCAGAGAAACTTGTTCGTCCAAGAGTCTCTTCCATGCATGCCCAAACTGATCCATGAACTCCTTGGGAAGAGGAAGAATGACGAAGTAGGTACTCTCGCGATCAGGATTTTGAACGAAGTAGGCGCGCAGCTTGACAGCAGCGACAAGTTGAGCCTGCTGCCACACATACAACTCGTTCTGCAGTAGAGATTGCGTTGTGACAGTCAACATGGAGTTGGCGTCTTTGAAACTGATGATAATGTTAGTATTGTATGAAGGCACTCGATTCTATTTGTAGCCATACCTGTGGACGGAGTGGTATGCAGCCTTGCGTGGGCTTTTGGCGAGAAAATCTGCGCCACGTTCGGGATCGAAGTTGTGGGCATCACCGTAAGGGTAGTCGAAGGGTGGCGGCAGATTGTCGAAGGCGAAGTTCTTGTGGATGTCATTCGGTTTACCCTTTTTCATCATGAAAACATGAAAGGTTTTGCGGCGAATGAACTCGGATAGAGTGACTCCATAAATAGAACCGTTCTCGTTCACAAACTTCTCAAGGACGGGCTCCAACTTGTTGATGTAGGCCATACCCAAGCCTTCGATCGAGACTCTGTCGTTGTCATCCACGTCGCATGAGAATGTGATGATTGTCGTGCCGGGGCCCTCTTGCAGCGAAGGGAATTTGCTGAGCAGTTCGGGTGAAGCCTCCTCAAACTTCTGAGTCCACTTCTGGCGATTAAATCGAATGCCAATCTCGAAAGTCGAAGAAGGATCGTATGTGTTCCCCTGCTTTTTGTCTAGACAGGCCAATGTGTTAGTGGTAGTGTATATCGAATGGCAGTGATGGGATACTCACAGTGGAAGCGTACACCGGAACCGTTGTCCTCGTTATCTGTGCCGTCTGGGAACTTCAAGACGAGGGCGATGTGTGGGTCGAAACCGTCATTGGTTTCTACGCGGATCCTAGCTCCGATCGATATGCCACTGTCGTTGCGACCATGCGACGCCAGAATAGGACCAAACAGGTCGCTCAAGAAGATGGCACATTTCCCGTGGCTGGTCGGAGCGTAGAATCGTGACTTGCCCTCGGCAGGCTTGTCCTCGGCAGACTCGCTCTTGGCACCCTTGGTCTTCTTGGGAGGCATGTTGACCTTGTGTCACTCCAGATTAGCTGATGCCATGAGAACTGTTTCCAAAAAGATGACTTACCAATTGCGAAACGTATGTTTCTCTCTCACCAACTTCACCACCTGCTATCTACGACCCAAATCCACGCCTTGGCCGTACCGACACAAACTCTTTGGAGTCGCCTCGTTGCTCAGAGAAGACTATCACTAGGTAATAAAGTAGAGGTGATCCCAGATCAACCCCTGAAATCTCTGAGTCCGGTTTGCTTCACAAAAGAGTTTGAAATCTGTTGGCTGTTAGCTTCCTGATTGTATGAACACCCTGAAATCCGAATTCAACGCGTGGAGGTGATCGCGTAAAATTTGAGCGACTGGTCTGCGTTGAAGAGAGGAAAAGAAAAAAGGAAGAATAACTCGAGATGAAGTTCAGCCAAGGTACCCAAGCTGAGGTAGGTAAGTTAGGCGGTCTGCTTCCGCACGGTGGGCCCCGGGTCTCCACCTTAACTACCGACGTGTTGAGCCAATCAGAGATCTGGAACTTACCCACAATTAATAGTTTTATCAAAATTAGCCACACTCTTACCATGGTAATATTCCCTATGGGCCCATTTCGGAGAAAGACCACCCGACCACTTTACGCAGTTGGACTTTACCTCGAATTCTTGTTAATCTCTTGATCTATTCAACATAGATCGGTCACCCGAATTTTACGCAATCGCCTCTACGCAGCTAGGTTTAGATCTCAGGGTGTCTATACAACCGCGTTGGAACCAAGACGACAGATAGGGAACAGACGTGAGTTTGGCACTGAATCACATCCTAGAATCACAATTCACGGGCAATCGATGCACTAGGCTGATGTACATATTGACTACCTCGATCAACGGCTCCGAAAGCGAGTGGTGTTCCTACGCAAAGACATGTTAGTATCTTCAATTGTGTTGTTGGCATTGGCATCATACCACTGGCTGTTATAAACAATCGCGAATCCACCCGACAGAGTAATGATAACGCTTCTGAACTATGGAGAAAGATAAAAAATATAAGTGGGCGAGGCGGGAATTGAGCCCGCTCCTTCTCGTTCCGTGGCTTTTGTAACTACATTTGGCAGGGACATAGGCCACCACCAGGAACGAGACGCTCTACCAATGAGCTACGCGCCCTGTTGATGTTGCAAGCAGAGAGCCATGAGAGGCTTAAAGACCACCTGGCGATGGCAGCAGCTCCCAGCATGAGAGCCCTTTTAGGCTAGGTATGCCTGTCAAGCTGCGCGCTTACTTCGTCCACAATCCTGAACGCGAGAATACCTTGACTACTTCGTTAGGCTGGAAGCTCAACTTATCGCTGCTGTCAAGCTGCGCGCCCACTGCGTCCTCAATCCAGATTCTCAAGCCCCACCCTCGTGGTCAGTCAGAAACCGTTATTTCCGTATCGTTTCCGCCCCGTCATGAGCCCGGCAGTCGACCCAACGTCGTGAGCTTCGAAAGTCGAGCGGATGCGAATGCAGCTGGGATAGTAGTGCGCGATATCAACCATAGAACGTCTTCTTAATACTAATTATTTTAGTACATAATAAAGAGAAATCGTCTGTATTATTACCCTAAGATTATAGTTATTAAAGTTTATATATTATATACAAGAAAATACGCTATGGGGAAATATAGAAAAGGACTGAGCCACGAGGCACAGAGTGAAACATGGTCTGTGCAATTGACGCTTGTGTATTGAGGTGCTAACTTCTCCTGCGGCGAGATTTCCGCCGCGCGGTTTGGTCAACATGCCTTCCAAAAAGACCAAGGGTGCCAAGGGCAAGTCTGGCGAAGACAAGCCTGCCGAAGCATTGCCTTATGCCCGTTCCGTTACCGAGAAGTGCGTCATCATGGACGGCTTGTCAGGTCCCATTCTGGTAGCAAGCGACGTTAATGACAGTGGCACCAACATTGATATCGCGACTCGAAAAAATAGGGCATATACCATCAGTTTCATAATCTTCAGATTGCGATCCGATTTCGTCGCCAGAAGTGGACTCAAAATTTTAAGGAGGCGTCCCATAAACTGCTTAGGTTCCCCGCTGCGGCCTCGACGGGAAGCACGCCGTCGCTGGCGCTCAGGTGCGTGAGGTACATAGAGAACGCGGTTGGCATGCAAAGATGACCTGAGTGCGACACCCTTCAGACAGATAGGGTTCCGCCTGATACTATATCAATTTAAAAGAAGAAAAATAAAGAAAAAAGAGAACGGTTATCTCTTGCTGAATGTCGCTGGCCACGGTGCATTATTCATGCCACCATCAGTTACCGCGGAACAATCCGTCGCTGGATAAGATACATTCATCGTGCGTCGGGTCCATCCAGAAGCCATCCTCCTCGATTACCCTCAGAGGGGGACAGTTTGTGCCTTGATGGCATCGGGTCATGCACTCACGCAGAAACCTCTAAAAATTTGATACCTAGTCACTGGCTCGGAAGTACAGAGGCTGGCTAGATTTCGCAATAAACTTCTTAGTGATGAGGATAATCTTTCAGTCGTCTTGCCGAAACCTGGCCCCCGAGATTGGTTAGCATTACAACCATACATGTATTTAGGAAACCGTCAACCACACCCTGGTGATTGCGACCGTGAGAAATCGTCGACTTCGCCCGTGGAAAACATGTTTTGCGACCGTCAAGTTGCGAGTCGACGAGGCGCGATTACATAAGTGCACTCGCCAGCAGCTAACAGTGGCACATAGTCAAAATAAGGTAGCCGGGCGTGCCGGGCTCATAGTAGAGCACGAGTAAGCATTCAGAGCAAACAGTGCCCGCAGCTTATCATCGCTTTTACCACCAGGTCCGCACCATAGACTCACGTGATTATAGGTTGTTCCTCACTGCCTCAGGTGAGGTATGTTAGGGATTTAGAATTGTGCGGGAGATGGAGTAATTAGTAGGGTGGATAGAAGGGCAAGGCGGAGAAGGTGCGGTCTTATGTGCCGGAGGTGGTGAGGTTCCGGCTCAGGCTCCCTGTGGCCTCGACGGGCAGCACGCCGACGCTGGCGCTCAAGTGCGTGAGGTAGTTGCCGGCAGTGGGCACGTACCCTGGGGGCTAATGTGGGTACGACCAAGGCCTCTGATTCGTCCCGTGTCCCGCTAGTCAAAATAAGGTATTGTGGGACCATGTCGGTGAAAGCCCACTCGACCACTTCACCTTACCCAGCTGGACTTCGCCTCGAGTCTTTCTTTTCCTCTTGATCTCTCCAACGCACACCGGTTACCGAAATTTTCGATCGCTTCCACGTCGTCAAGTTCGGGTCTAAGAGTATCTACAAAATTGTGAAGCTAACAGTCTACAGATATCGGATTCCTTCGTTTTTTGCCAAACCGGACTCAGAGGATTTAGACGTTAGTCCTCGACTACGACTAAGCCCTGGCAATAGTTTTCTCTGAGAAACGAGGTGAACTCAAAGGGGTTCGTATCGGTACGACCAAGGCGGGGATCTGGTTAGGATAGTAGGTGGTGAAGTCGGAGGGGCACAGCGAGAAATACAGAGAAGTATTTGGTCTTGCGCCATCAGTAAGTCCCCCCTTCGTGGAATGCGTGGGCACATTTCTGACAATTTAGCAGCGAAGGAAACATGGCGAATGAGGACAGAGAGACCGAGAAATGGAAAGCCAAGTTTACGCCATTGTTGCACGCATACTTGAGCCGAAAAAATCCCAGGACGCGACCTACCATCGAACAACTTGACAAACTCGAGTCGTTCCTGACGTCCGAAACAGAGCATGTTCAGCACACTCATTACCTCGGAGATCTGGAACAGAAGCTACCTCTCATCAAAAAGATTTACGAGTCATTGCCGCAACCCAATCATCACAAGAATCTCGATACAGCTCGTTTTTGGAGCGGCCTTTGGGCTCTAGAGGTTCACTCTTTAAAGGACATTGAAGCAAGGTTTGAAGCAATCCGGTCCGAGAAGCGCAAGGTGCGAAAGCTTCAAGAGTACCTTAAAGCTCTTGACGATGCAGCAGCCAAGTATCCAAAATTGCTCAGAATGTGTATGATCTTCTCACTCCAATTTGATCCACAAAAACTGATTAGATTCTCAGTCACGAAAGGGAAAGACCAGGAGAAGGATTCCGGCGGGGCACAGCTTGGTGAAGGGACGCCGGGCGACACTGCATCAACTGCGACAAGAAAACGCCCAGCTTCAACGTCTGAACCGTTGGCGACGCCGCAAAAAATACCCAAGAAGACGGCCAAGGAGACGCCCCAGAAGACCCCCAAGAATACGCACAACAAAGCAAAATCTGCCGAAGTGAGTATTGAATGTGACACAGGACTAGGTGCGAGCCATCACTGACTTTATTTCCCTGCAGGCACTCAAGCGCGACAACGAACGATGTATTGTCACAAATATGGAAACACCTCAAGTCTGCCATATCATTCCCTTTGGTTTGTTGAACTGCGAAGAAGCGTTGTGGCCCTTGCTTGATGCAATGCAAGCCTGGTTTGGCAAGGAAGCAGTGATCAAAGCTCAGAGAATCCTGTGCGAAGAAGACGACGATAATATCATTGATGAGCCGGCCAACATGGTCTGCCTAAACCCCCACCTGCATAAGTGGTGGGCAGACGGCAGGTTCATGCTTAAGCCAAGAGGACCACCATACAAGGAGCCTGTGGGAGACGACGGCGTTGCGACGGACCTCAAGACTGCCAATCAGTCGAATCCTCGTCACTCTATGAGCACACGTCGCGCAGAAAAACAGCCTGCCGAGAGATTCCGATGGTGTCAGGAAATGACTTTTCATTGGCTTCGAAAGACAGGTGTCCACATGACGGATCGTGCCGACTTCAACTGCAATCCCCGTGACGCGTTCCAGCCCATAGATCACAAGACACTTGGGGCAACGAGATTAGAGCCTTGGGAACTTGTGGTCGACGGACAGCTTATCAAGGTCTACGCCGATCGCGAAGCCGACCTGCCCAGCTACGATCTGTTGCAACTGCAGGCCAACCTTCTCACGGCATTCTCGCTCACAGCTGCCGCAGACCCGAAGCTTTACGAGTCTGACGACGAGGATATGGATGCGTTTTCTTATTAGAAGCAAAAGAAACGCCTACTAAAAGAATACTATTATAAATAATTAAAAGAGGTCCCCTGCGCCATTCATAGTCTACCAATTATACATAGTAGAATACTTTATAAGAAAAGTAGTAAAAAGACAGAGGTAAAAAGTACAAGGACACTAAGCGCAGAGATACTAAGGGCAGAGTTGCTAAGGACAGAGATGCTAAGGATAGATTTGATAAGAATAGAGATGTTAAGGATAGTAGATATATTAATCAATGCTATGTATATTATCGTAAGAGGCAATACCTTAAATAACTTAGCCCCAACTCATTCTACTTTAAGCTAGCTAGCTATATAGGCTTGACTCACTTATACTATATACGATTATATATACCTATTTACTCCTCGATAACGATAATCTTTCGCTCAATATAGTTTACGATCTTAAAAAAGTAAAGGGCTATATAGTTTATTATATTATCTAAGCTATAGTACTATTTATTTAATTTTTATAATTTATAATACTTTAGTAATTTTCGGATTTATAATTATATAAGTATAATAAAAAGAGTATAATATTCGATTTATTAAGAAATTAAAGTTCGAAAATTTAAATATAGCTTATAAAAGCTTAAAACTATTTAATTTATATATAATAAATATATAAAACATTAATATTCTAAATTAGTTTATTAAATTATAAAGGCTTTTTTATAAATATATATATAGTTATTTTATATAGTTAATAACATCTATTATTTTCAAGATTAGGAACGAAGTAGGCACGTAACTTGACAGTAGCGATAAGTTAAGCTTGCTGCCACATGTATCCCATTGAGCACGAGTTGACGTCGGTACACCATTCATCATAGTAATAAGTAGCTAGCAGTAAGATGATATAGCCCTATTCCCGCCATTCCCATCACACACGAATTCAAGAAGGACGGTAAATAAGAGAAAATATGGGGGCATGTATCCGACGTTATTGTGCGCTTAATGGGACAGTTGTCCTAGAGCAGCGACTGCGTTGAAACGGTCAACATCCACTTGGCATCATGGAAATTGTTGATAATGTTATCCCCCTCGGCAAGATGTCTCCTTGCTGCCCCACGTTTATATAGTGGCTCCATAAAGGAGATGATACAGCTTTGAGATCAATGAACTGAGGCTCATAGATCGGCGCAGCATTGGTAGTATCCGACAAGCTATCAAGAGCGGTGCAAGTACTGCCAGGAAAGGCCACCCATGATGCGGCAACTTGAGGCAAAAGAATTAACTGCTTACGGCGGACTAGGCGTAAGGCATCCGGAGATCGTCCTCAGCGATTGCAGTCTCCGCAGTCCTCTAATTCTAGCTGATCGCTTAATGAGTTGAACACAACGGTTGGATTGCCGATCCCCACGAATGCGGAGCAGACTTCAGCAAAGGCATTTTCCCTGGTATTCATGCTTCAGCCTGCCATAACAATTAATGAACAAGATCCAGTCTCCTCTCCAGCTTACTCGGCAGCCAACTTGATGTTGTACTCGAGCTCCTTGGCAGCCTTGGGGTCCCCTTTTCTCTCAACAAACTTCACAGTCAGACCATCCTTCACCGCAAACACAGAGTCGTCATCCAAGTACTTTGAGTCCTCGTCAAAGATTTGTGTTGTTACCGACTTGAAGCCTTCTGATTTGACCTGGAGAGTTGTTAGTACCTGCGTTGGGATGTGCGCATTCGAGCTGGTCACTTACGATGAGATGAATGTGAGCAGGTCTGAAGTGGTGGCGGTGAAGTAGGTCCAAAAGCTTTCCAGCGGGGCCATCACCCGGTACCTGAGAGGTGTGGTCAATAACCAAGAACAACTTCATCAATACATCCCGAGAAGACTCACTGGGTAGGGCGTGGGTCGCAGGCAGTAAAATCCATAACGTCCCTCCGCATCCGTCTTGAAGACTCCGCGGAGGTTGTGCTCGGGCTGATCGGCATCTTGCTGCTCGTACAGACCTGTGGTGGAACATTAGACGACATGTGCAAAAAGCTTAGCCTGATCTTCAAAACTTACCGTTTGTGGATGCTTGCCAGACATCGACTGAAGCATTCGCCAACGGTTTTCCGGTGTTGGAGCACGTCACTTGGCCGTACATGAAAGCAAGCTCGCCGTCCTCGGGGCACTTCACGGCGATTGTGCTGCCGTTGGGGCGGACAGGGGTGTCGGCCCGCCAAAAGGGGCCGAGAATGGCTGTTGCTGTGCCTGGCTGGCCGTTCTTTGTGGCCACTCTGTTGGTGATGTCGTCGACGAGCCTGCAAGTCTTATTAGTCTCATCATGATTTGCGTCGTTCATCATGAAAACTCACGATTCGAGTCCGAGAACATCGCAAAGCAGCTGGCCCTCGTTGCGTCGATCATTTGACATTTGGCCCGCCCAGTTAATCATGTTGACACCCATCATCCACTCATCTGTCGTAAGATCGACCTCGCGAGCAAAGTCGTGGATGTGCTGGATGAATGAAGTGAGAATCTCACGGAGTCTGGGGTTCGTCTCCGATCCCATGGAGGCGATGACCTGCTTGGTGAAGTCCTGGCCGAGGCCTTGGTACTGGCCGTCTCCGTTCTGTAATGAGCCCATGGTGAAGAGACGTGAATGTGTGTTGTATGATGAGTTTCTGGTCAACTCTAGGGAGTATCGCTGATGATGTAGATAATGCTTTTCTCGGTGAGACGACGTGATCTTGAAAGATGAGCTAACTTCAACTACCACGACTGCCAAAAGCGTCCCGCAGTTCGATGGAGGATACTTATTCCCAATCACAGCGCGTGCATTACCCGCCATTGCTTTGTAATTGCACGTGCGCTGTTGCTGGGCGGGTACCACCGGCGCTGGGCTTCTACCCTCCCGGAAACCGCCCCCCGGGTCCGGGAAACACACGCAACTCTCTTTTCGGGTACGGGGGAGAGATCCGACGCGAGGGGTGTGTCTGCCGAGACTCACAAACATACTGATAGAACAAAGGACATGCCATATTTGCACTCATTATGGACCTATTCCGGTCGGCTTGCCCCGGGGACCCCGCAGTTTGATGGCTCCAGGCTTCGTTTTGGCGGAGTCACGCGCGCGGGAAGGATCATTGGCTTCGGCTTCGGGCTGTGAGATGTGACTCTGCTGTACCCCTAAATCCGTGCGGATTTACTCCAATGATACGATGGTCATCATATCTATCATTCAGTAATATCTCGTGATAGTAGACGTGAGATGAGTGTTCACAGCCGCTCACGATGTGTACGCGAAGCCCAACTTCACAGTCTTAAAGCGCTGGATCCATGGGCCAGTTCGCGTGGTTCAGCTTTGTAACGAGCGTACTACGAACAGCTTGAGAGTTTGGGGCAACTTTGATGGTCACTGAAACTCATTATTCAAAAGTCTAGATGAGGTTTTATTCTATTTTGACATTGATTCACGCCTTCTTAACCCCATTTGTCTGCGCAACAATGCGGTGATCCTCCTCTGGGCCAAAATCCCAGCTCGCCTCATCTGAGCCGTTCGGCCTGCTAGCCCTCTTGAACCCAATCTCAACGCCCTCAATCTCAACCACGGGGCTCACAGCCTCAACCTCTGCCTTGTAGCGCCTCGCGTACCACTTCTCGCGAACGTTGGGTGAGCTGAACAGTTCTGGCGCATACCCCTTCATTGCCTTGAGCGCCGTGCCAGAAATCTGATCGACGCTGTGACTGTGCCGCAACGCAAGGAAATCGTCGCCCGCGAGCTTGCGCAGTTTCTCCTGGACATCCTCTGGGTATTTTCCGGCCTTAATAAGCAGGAGATCATACTGCAACAGCGATGCCTTGCCGTGCCATGAACCACCCTTCGTCGCTCTGTTATAGAGACCCGTGAGAGCGGCGATGGCGCCCATGCATCCCGTTCCATAGTCGGAAATGGGGAACGGAGGGACAACGGGCTCATCAAGCCCCATGAACTGACCCTGCGCCCACGCCACGCCACTCACCTATAACCCAGTCAGCGATTTGCAGTCTCAAAATAGAAATGTGTTGACTTACACAATCGGCAATCTGCTGCCAGCCGGGCCGCTGGCACCACTCCCCTTGGTATCCAAAGCAGTTTTCATTCACGTACACGAACCCCTTTCCGCGCTCCTTGGCCAGCTTTGTGAGGGCAGTAGCACCGTACCCCAGCTTCTCTAGGGCACCAGGGCGGTAGCCATCCAGCACAACATCCGCCTCGGCCAGCAGCGTCTCAAAGTGCTTTCTCCCCTCCTCAGTCTTAAGGTCGAGATCCGCGGCATGCTTGCCCATGTTGCCATCTACTTGGAAGAACGGGACATCGCTTAGGTTCGGGCTGGTAATCTTCAGAACGTCTGCGCCGTACTCTGCGAGGATGCGTCCTATGACGGGCCCTGCGATGATGCGGCACAGCTCGAGCACTTTGATACCCGACAGTACCCGCTTGTCAGATGTAGTCGGCAAAGGTGATGGTGGTGTTGAAGTCTCAAGATTGTCCACGCTCCACGGAGGAAGTGTGGTGTTAGTTTTGCCCTGTAAGCTGATCAGCAGTGATATCGCAAACTCAACAAGCGAGACTTACATGAGGCGTCTTGATAAAATCCTCATGCTTGAGAACAGGCACTCCAGCTTGGCGCTTATCGGCGTTCATCCGCTCAAGTTCATCGACCGAAAATTGCTTCACATGAGACTCTATCGCCTCAACAATAGCACTATGATCTTTCAAGTCTGGCCTGAACGGCTCGAGGCCGATCATACCGAGCGTTGTCGATGCTTCCAGAGATCCATGAATGTGGTAGTACTGGCCCGGCTGCTTTGTCTCATACAAATTCGCCGACATGCGGCGATAAGGATCTGACTGTGCCTGAAGCAAATCCGTATCTAAGGGCACAAGTCAGAAAACTTGATGTTGCTTTCAAAATTGCAACAACATAACTCACCTTTTAAAAACTGCTTCACTTCTTTATCGAGTTTGCCATATCCTCCAACAGTTGCCAAATACGCCTGAATCAGGAACGCGGTGCTCTTCTCCAAGCTCACAGACACCTTCTTGCCGGAGGCGACGCCATCCTTGGTGGCTGCAAGGGCCCCTGCTACACCACCTTCAATAGCCTTCAGAGCTGAGGCCAACTCCGTTTCTTTGAAAGGAATCGGGAAATAGGGCAAGTCGCGAGTCGCCGAAAACTGCACAGCCTTTGAGATCTTTTCTGCCTCTGCTGGTATCTGGACGGAACTCAGGACGAGATCCAAGATTTGTTTCGTCTCAGCGACGGATGAGTATCTTGAGTCCGCCATGGTTGCTCGCTTGCTATTGTGAAAACAAGGCCGTTCCAAACGATTCTCAGTTGGCTCGCGCGTACAAGGCCTGGATTGAGTAAAGAGTAATACAGAGAGTACAGAGTAACCAAACCGTTGAAACTACTGTTGATTGTGTGCAGCTATCAGAGTTACGATAATCGTCAATTACGAAAAAAAGGATCATTATTTCTTCCGTCTTTCAGCTCTGCGATTGCGCATCGTGCCCATATCCGCTCTGCATTTCCCGTAGCTCTCGATCTGACTCCCCGATCCGATTCGGCGATTCGCGAGAGGTCGGAAGCAGCTGCGTTACAGCAGTGGACAACGAAACGTCGGACCCGCATCGGGAATCGGGCGGAAGGGTACATGTGTGCTGTCCCAGTGTCCAGCAGTAGAAACTCTAGAACCACTTCCAACAGACCCGGCTCCCGATGGATTCGGAAATGGGCGCAGCTACTGCGGGTCTAGCTTGAGGGGCTGGCAAGTTAGGTGGCGCTTCCTGGGGCCGCGCTCAGGCTTGGGACAATGAAATGGAACCGTTTCCTCTCGGTCTTGGGGCGATCGTCGGATAAGGGCATCGGTGGGCTCGAGGTCATGTCGGGTAAGGGACAAGCTTTGAGTGTTTTATTGGTTAAAGATAGGTGCGTTTGACATTACAGTTTAATTGAAATGGTGTCCTCGGAAGGTGGCACTTATGCTAGTCGCTGCTGGCTTTTAGTCAGTTGTTTCCAAGCCAGTTTCGCTGTCATATTTCTATGCTGGCCCTCTCTCGGTGTTACCAGCAGTGTCTTCCTTGCAGAACTGACGTGGTAACGCAACGGTGGAGAGTAGTAACGATGATCCAGTCCGCATTGGATATCAATTGCATCGTCTTCGAGTCTTTCGAGTGAAGGCATGAGTTGAATAATGGCTCAAAATGCCGTCGGACTTGTAAGCGGTGGATATATCGCGTGGGTTGACGGAACGGATGCGGGACACTGTTGGATGCCGAGCCAAGCGGTTGACGATCCAACCCAACAACCCGTTTCTTCAAGCAACCAACCACAGCCAATGGTAGTTACTGCAGAAGTAAGACCCCGACCATTATTGGCTACGCCACCGTGGGGTTGACGACTCTTGAGTTCTGACTTGTTCCCCATTTCTCTTTGAACCTCCAAAAACCTCGGCATCCTTTGAGGCGTGGGATGGTTGAACTGCGCCGCAGCGGGCAGCAAAATCTGGGGAAACATTTGTGAGCTAGGACCCCCTTGGAAAAGTGCTCCCCCGCAAAAGAAGCGAGAGAGCGCGCGCGCAAGCAAAGGGGGAAAGGGAAAGCCAAGAGCTCTGCCCCGGACCATCCTTTGCCTCAGTTGGCCGCCGCCGCCGTAGTCCTGTCTGGCCCCCCAGCCCCGAGGTTCAACGTCTCCTATCTTGCCACGCACTCGTCTCTAGTTGAATTGAGACAGCTTTGAGGCTGTCACTTTTTTCATATCGTATCTTCAATCAGATTGAACGTCGAAGGCGAGCAGACGATGCCTACGAAAAGAGTTCGTCAGAGCGAGCGGCGTAGATGCGTCAAGGCTTGCGGGAATTGCAAGCGGCGCAAGGAACGCTGCGATGGTCAACAACCCTGTCGGAGGTGCGTGATCCGCAGAGTCGAAGCCGACTGCACCTTCATCGGCCCGCCGACGAACTTTGCCGCTGCGGAGGACTCGTCATCCGTGAGAAGTCCTGATCGCCCGCAGGTTCATGTTCCTCCTGCTCCTCCTCACCGAGGCAGTCCTCCCGGTCACGGTCAGGATCTCTTCAGCTCTTATGGGCCGACTGCCTCCTTTCATGAAGCTGTCATTTCACCGAGTCATCACCATCAGCACCGGCGCGCGTCGTCGTCAATCAGCCACCTCTCACAGAGCACTGCGGTACCAAAGGTATCGCGACTCATCGCAGATGGCAAGGGACGGTTCATGTTCATCGGCGACGCCGCCAATCTGGCCTTCTTGAAAGTGATACGCCGGCTTGTGCGCGATCGCGTCGGCCTGTGCCCCTTCACTGATGATCCCTTACGGCATATCATGGTCGAGGCGACTCCTGAAGGCCGCCCAAAATGGATCATCACGAATCCCGCCGATATCCCCTCCAAGCCTAGCACTGAGCAGGCAAGATATCTGCTGCGGTGGTATCTCCGTGCAACAAACTGTATTCTCGATGTTTTCAATGAGTCTGAAATCCTCAAGGACCTCGAACATTGGCTGCGTGGAGAGCCCATGAGTCAAGATGAAGAGGCCATGAACTGTATCTTCTTTCTGATATTCGGCATCGGCGCACAGCGATGCCCGGATGATCGGGATGCCGATGCAGAGAAGTATTTCAACTATGGTCGATTCCTGGCAGTCTCGTATGCCATGGAGAACCCAACAAACAACACGGTGCGCAGTTACATCCTCATCACCGTCTACCTCCTCGGTGCATCGCGACGCAACTCAGCCTTCATGCACCTGGGCGTCGCTACCCGTGCCGCCTACGCGCTGGGGATTCACCGGCGAGACGTCCCGGCGCTTTTCTCAACACAAGAGCAAGACACCCGGGATCGACTGTGGAAAGCCCTCCGGGTTCTGGATCTATTCTTGGCCGCCTCATTAGGTCGGCCGTTGGCGACTTCCGAGACCCGAGATACATCAGCAAGCGAGAACTACTCTGCCTCACTGGATCTTTGCGCGATCTTCGAATCGATCTTGAACGACGTCTACGCCAAGCGTATGGTGTCTACAGAAACACTCGAGCGTATCAGCGAACAGCACCGTCGATGGGCCGCGAAGTTCAGTGATGGTCTCGCGGCTGACGGGATGAAACCCAGCAAGTATGTTGACGCCGATGACGGTGAGAGATATCCGAACATAGGGCTTTACCACATGAAAGAAGCATACTACTGGAGTATCATGCTGTTATCACGGCCTTTTCTCATCGACTTTGTCTCGAGAAACATTGCGCGCACCCGGACGACGTCCATGTGGGTCGAGGAAACGCCCTTGTCATCACCGTCCGACCAACTTCTGGTCCATGCCTGCGTGGACTCTGCAATACGGACAATCGACCTCCTCTCAACCCTCATCCCGGACAAAAACGTAGCTAAACGACATCCCTTTGTCATCAACTCTGTCTTTGTCTCCGCCCTGGTCCTCGGCCTGGCCGTTTTTGGTGACCTAGACAGCACATTCCCGTTAGACCATGGCTTGAACGACGCGCAAGCGCTACTGAAGAAGTTCAGCAAGCACGATCCTGTTGCAAGCAGAGAGCTCGCCATCGTCGAACATCTCCAGAGCGCATGTGTCCTGTACCGAGAACGGAGGGCACGCCGGAAAATGGAGTGCCAGGGTATGCTCATCGGCGAGCTCTTTGGGAGTGTCCACGAAGGCGGCCCGTTATCGAATGAAGCTTCAAAATTCGGCTCGAATGCTGTTCAGCGAGACATCCGATACTTTGGCAACCATCGACACTTGAGCACATCAGAAGCGGGGGAGATCAACAGCCTGGACCAGAGTGTCTCACTGACGACCGGGAGCACCGATGGGCCACAAATGTTGGGTAGCGAAACTGGTCGAGGAACAAACGTGATCCAGGCACTTACTCCGTCGACCGATATACTACTTCCAATGTCACCACGGACGCTGCTCTTCGACTCTTATGGGCAAGATATGCCTTTCTTCCCAACGATGGACGCGAGCATGGCGCACCTGGGCTACACGGATGAGATGATGCTTGCCGATGCAGGGACTTTGATGGAACCGCCGTGTTAGTCTTGAAGGGAAGATGCGTGTTTTGAAGTAGACTATGTACAACTTATTAGCGACTAAATGACCAAAATACCAAGCGATGAACCACAACAGATGCCTACAAACAAGCAGATGGGACTTGCATGTGATGATGTATCGTTCAGAGAGCTCGATCACCCATGCACTGTCAAGCCCAGCGAATCACACACATAGCGCTCACGAGAATTGGACCAACGTGACTATACTTGTTTGAATTCATTAGATCTAGGTCTCCTCCAAACAAGAGCCGAGCTTCCGTTCCTGCGATATACTGCAGCCCAAGTTCGAGACCCTGCATATTACTTGCATGACGTATCTTCAAGAAAACCTAAAGAACCCCCACCCGTGGTACCTCAGAAAGTCTCGCCTGCTGATCTCCTACAGGCAGCAATGACCTCATCCGGCTTGCTCAAGAACGGAGAGTGACTCGCTTGCATCGTCTCCACGGTTACGTCTACACCAGCGGTGTCAATCATCTGCTGTTGGCCTTGATGAGGAATCGCGTTGTCGAGTTCACACTTGATGTAGGTTACTGGTATATCCTTGTACGCAGGGTACGTGAGCTTGCTGTAGAATGTCTGGTAGCTGTGGTGCTTGAGTCCTGCGATTGCCTCCTTGATGGCGGCTTCGTCCATGTCGTTGTAGAAGATCTCTTCTGGGCGTGCGGGGTCAACCTTTGTCTTGTCGTCGGACACGATGAACCAAGGAAGAGGGTTGCCTTGAAGCATGTCGAATAGTGAGACTCCTGGAGGTGTTTTATTAGTCACATGATCCTCTCAATATCTTTTGGCCAGAACCTACCTTCTGGAACCATAAAGGCCGCGCAGAATACCAGTCTTACAACGCCACCAGTCTTGCCCTCCTTCCCCCGAGCTGCCTTGCCCAGCCCACGGCAAGCTTCGCAGCCTACGATACCGCCATAGCTATGCATGAAGAGCACAACGTCTTCGCCAGCATCTACGCTCTTCTCAATCTCTTGTCGAATGGCCGCGACATCGGGCTGGAAGTCTGACAGCGGAGGCTCCGCACCATAGCACGGGAGCTGAACAGACTTGGTGGGATATCCGAGAGCCTCGAGCTTCGAAGTCACCGGCTCGAACTTGGTCGCGCAGTGCCACGCGCCGGGAACGAAGATGAAGGTAGGCTTGGTGGCAGTCATTTCGGTAGCGAGAAAGTCTGGTGTACCCTTTAGCGTCGAAGAAAATGTTGGTGTAAACTGTCTTGATCGATTGACAGAAGCAGTGGGACCATTTGAATCATTTTTAAACTCTTTCCCCACGGGGAGGATCTCAACTCCGCGAGATGAGATCCAGGGACCAGAAGCAAATTACCCCAGACCAACGGCATGATGACTTCGGACCGGAGTCCGGGGTAGAGGCAGCATGACCTGGCTATTTGGTACTATTTTGGACACTAAAACGCGTTGGCAGCTGTGGCGCCTGGGATAGACGGTGTTAGTGCTCAGTAGCTTTGAGCCCCCAGCCCCCAGTGAGGGGATCTAGACTGCACAACAAACGACTTTAAAGTTTCGGGGATTCACATTATTGAAGGATAGTGAAATATGCGATCTACAATTCGTTCCATTCGTTTTCCCCTCTTCAGTGCCGAGATGATACTCCGCAGTCCACCTATGCACATGTGGCACGCTTGCGCCGCCACCCGAAGCTGACCTTCGGCATATGGTCCATTGTTCGAAGCCCCATTCCCGACGCCTGAACCCGTGATCCGATAGGCTACACCCCGTGCCTTGGGGGGAATTTGAGCTGCTGGGACCTTTAAGCCGAATGAATTTGCCCATCCGATGGGCCACCGATGCAGTGCTTCCGTTGTCGTTCGGGCACTTCGGCACTGGCGTAACGTGGGTCGCGGCCGGGGTCCGGGGGGAATGGGGTCAGCCAGAATCATCGAGAGCGTCATAGGTCCCAGCCGAGCAGCCGGTCTAGGAAGTAAGGGGCAGTTAGCCTTGGTAATTTGTCTGCTTCTTCGGCCCTTATTTCCTAGCACCAGCGATATATTCTTGCGTATTTCTTCATCGCTGTGATCTACGTGCAAGTCTACAGACTAAACACGGAGATCTGTTCCGCAAAGCTACAAGAAGTCGTTTCACGTAGTCTGAACTGCCCACCACCTCGAATTACCATATTTAGACTTTGCCCTTCGTTATCACAAGAAATTTTCTGCCTCAATCGACATGGCACCACCAGAAGAGTTTTGCCAGACGCCAAACAAGCCCTTCAATGTGGCTGTTGTGGGTGGTGGTATTGCGGGCTTGACCTTGACCCTTCAACTCCTCCAGAACAGAATACCGACGACGCTATACGAACAGGCGCCAAAGTTCGGTGAGATCGGTGCAGGCGTGTCTTTCGGTCCCAATGCGCTAAGGGCTATGTCCTTGATCTCACCCCACGTGCGGCAAGCTTTCGAGAACCAGGCAACACACAACGAATCAGAAGACCACCAGGACGTATGGTTCGACTTCAGGTACGGCCAGACTTGTAACGACAAGAACAAAGAGGGAGACCTGATCTATCGGCAAAAATGTGAAACCGGTCAGACTGGTATTCACAGGGCACACTTCTTGGACGAGTTGGTCAAATTACTGCCCGACGGAGTTGCCGTATTCGGCAAGAGGGCAGAAAAGTACGAGGATGACGGGAAAAGCGTTCTGCTCACTTTCCAAGATGGCACGACCGCTCGCCACGATGCTGTCATCGCCTGTGACGGTATCAAGTCTAGATTGAGGAGTTTGATGCTCGGCGAGGATCACCCGGCATCCAAAGCTGTTTTCTCTGGAAAGTATGCCTACCGAGGTCTCATTCCCATGGAGGAGGCGGAGAAGCTTCTGGGCGAGGAATTGGCAAAAAACGCCCAGATGTACTTTGGCAGAAATGGCCACATCTTGACCTTTTCTGTCGCAAAGGGTAAAATCATGAACGGTGAGCCAAGTATTCTTCCACCTTCAGTCTTGTGACAATGGTTAATAAGGAATTTAGTGGTGGCATTCGCCAGTGCTAAGGAGTGGAAGTCGGACAAGTGGGTTGTCTCTGTAGAGAAGGAGGACATGATCCGCGACTTCGAAGGCTGGGGCGAGAAATCCAGACAAATTATCCAGCTTATGCAGAAGCCAGACGTATGGGCACTATTTGAGCACCCGCCCAGTCCGACGTACTTCGAGGGGCGACTCTGCCTACTGGGAGACGCCGCTCACGCATCCACGCCTCACAAGGGATCCGGCGCGGGCATGGCGATTGAAGATGCGTACATCCTCGGCAACCTGCTGGGCTCTATCTCTGATGCCAGTCAACTTGAGGCAGCTTTCTCGACGTATGACAAGACGCGAAGAGAGAGATCCCAGCAACTTGTCGTCGACAGCCACGAGACTGGTCAGCTGTACGACTTGGAGTTCAGCGAGGACTCTGAGTGGGTTGCTGACAGTCTGTCAAAGCGAATGGAGTGGATTTGGAAGTACGACTTGACTGATGAGTTGGAGAGAGGGAAGAGAGAGTTGACGAAGGAAGGGTCCGCTGAGACAAGGGCGCAGCTTTGAGCATGGCGTTCAGGGGTAAGGCTTCATTAGCGAGTAGAGCGAAAATGTAGTTATCGGCTATTCCACCGTCCATATTATTTTCGATTACAATGCCTAAGTATCTTAACTAATTAGAGATTTCTGTTGAATTACAATTATCCGGTGAGCAAGTGTTTGCTACCATCTTCTCCCAGACAGCACTCTGCTGCCTACTCTTCAACCGGACGTTCTCCCGCAAGCAAAGTCTCCTGGATTCTTTGAGACGGTAGCCATCTTTCTGCAGGAATGAACCACCAAGAAAGAATAGCGAAGATTGTGACGATGCCCATGATGACCGGGGCATAGTTGAGTGTCGATGCCTCAACCGGAAAAGCATAGGGCGAGAACAGCACAGCAACGACCCAGCCGTTCCACAAGACAGCAATTGCCTGGAAAGGCTTGCTCAGGCGTCCGAGACTCCAAGCGGGCTTCGGGAATTGCTTTGGTGTCAGGAAAAGGCGACAAAGGCAGATCAGACCGTAAGCTGCGGCTGAAGGAACACCCGCAGCCGAGACGAGGGAAGTAAAGGCCACTGATGACGGAAGAATCGTGCAGGTGATGACAGAGGCCACACCCCAGACGACCAAGACGGCGTTTCGGGGTTGGCCATCGACAACTTTGGCAACCCAAGGAGACCAAGGGAGAACTCCGTCTCGTGCCACGGCGAACACCAGACGCGACGCCGCCAGAATTGCAATCGCAGTGTTCTAAGCGAGGGTCAGCACGTTATTCAATAGACACGGGAATAAGGTACGAGAAAAGACAAACATGACTTACAAACCACAGTGCGACAATGCAAACGATGTTCATGAAAATGTGGCCTCTCTCTCCGAGAATGGCTGCATACAATGGTACAAATGGCTGGGCGCCGCCAAAAGAGAAAAGGGTGTCCGCATCAGGCTGTGTCAAATTCCGTTAGCAGGGTTCGTTCCTGCGCTGCATTTGAGAAGAGCATAAACTTACGACGCAGAACAGAAATAATATCACGACAACAAAGCCGCCAATCCCGCTGACCACGGTACTCCAAAAGATGCCGCGAGCGGCAGCGACGCTTGCATTCTTGGTCTCCTCCGCCACGTGCCCCGACGCGTCGAATCCGATGAGAATACCGGCAGTAGCGAGATACGAGAGACACCAATTCCAACCGGCCGGAGCGCCGGTCCCGTTGTAGGTGGTCATGAAAGCATCATGGGCAGATCGGAAGCCGTACTCGCTCTTGCTTGTCGCGACCGGTAGCCAGACCATGTTTAGAACAAAGTCCAGCAACACGAACCCGGTCGACAAGTAGAAGATCCATTTAAAGTAGCGGGCTGTGCTTTTGTTAGCTTGTCAATGATGGCACATAGGAGTCTAGGTGGTCTCACGAGGCAGGAGGTTCCAGATGGCAGCCAAGGCCAGCATGACCTCTGTAGTGATCCATTGAACAGCGCGAAATTTGACGCTTGAGGAGTCAGAAGGAAAGTCGAGATTGAAGACAACAATCTCCTGTTACAAAGTCAGAGACTGTTACAGAGAAGTCAGTTCTTTGTGCCATCACTTACCGAAAGCATGTAGTTCACAGCGGCTTGTGTGTTGCCTGAGAGGGATCAGCGACTCAGGTTGGGAAGATGCCTCAGAAGTTGCTGTCAACTTACTCGCACAGAAAGTTGTCCATGCTGTGGTACTCCACCATGCAACGATGAAGCCGAAGAATCTGCCAAATCGGGGTCCGCCAGCTTCAGCAGCCCATAGGTAGATGGATCCCGCCAAGGGTAGAGAGGAGCAGATCTCTGCAATGACTGCGGCAGTGATGAAGGTAAAGACGCAAGTTACGATGAAACTCGTCCTATCTGAATGTTAGGCGTTGCAAATGCACATCGGTGAGTGCAGACACTAGCACTTACCAGTAAGCCAGGTTACCTCCAGCAGCAATGCCGGTAGAGAATGTCACTCGGACTCCACCAATGAAGTAGAGGGCAGCTAAACGAGATCAGAAATGACGAAGAGAACCAGCAGACTGGATACGGCGTACCGAACGTTGTCGCAAAGTTGTGGAACGTATTGAATGTCCGGTGCAGCACCTAGAAGAATGAGTTATTTGTGTGAGATGGGCTGACTTTTGAAATCGTCTGCTCACCGGCTTGTAGCCTAGGTTTTCCTGCCGATTCTGCGGTTAGCTGACTGAAATGCAATGCTTTCATGCTGTGTGTTGCTCACCAAGACCCGGGCATCTTTTGAAGACTCATCTTCTGCGTCGCTCTGGAAGGTGTTCGCGTTCTTGGCGACGCCTTCGTCTTGGCGCTCAGTCGCAGCCATGTTGATGATGTTCTCGATGTTGGTCCAAGCTGAGCGAATTAGCGACGTCGGAGCGAACAAATGCGGATGGAGGGGACGTCGTCTTATGGGAGATGGAGTATTCGGGCCGCCCAGGGGCCGTTGAAAAATCTAATTAGTGGGACGGAAATGTTCGGCTTTTGCGTGTGAAGAAATACGAATCTTCTAATCATTGCTGTATGTGCTAATGGCTGACTTAAGTCGGAGCACCCCCATTCGGCCACCCCCCCCATTCGGCCACCCTATTAAAAGTAGGTCTAAGTACATCGCTACTAACTATAGTTAATTAATTAACTACTTTTTATTATTACTATAATATAGTTACTACCTTTATTAAGTAATTTAACTTTTATAGTTTAATTAGGACTAATTAAACGCTCACTAGCGTTTTCTTAAGCCCTCTTTATATCTTTAATATTAATAAACTTAGTATTTAAGTTTATTTAAATACTCTTTTTTTTTTAAGAACTATATACTTAACTTTAGCTTTTAGAACTCGAACTTATTATTAAAATAAAGTTAATAAGAAGGACTTCTTACTAAAGGCTTTTTTAATTTTATAAAAAAGTAAACGTTAAGTATAGTAGTTAGGCCTAAGCTTTATAAATAGTTTTAGCTATTTATAAAGCTTGTTAATTTTCTTAGGAATTAATTAGTTAATAATAGATATTATAAAAGTCTAGTTAACGACTTTAGTAATATTAATAATTATTTACTTAGTATTAGTAATATTATTTAATAATATAACTAGGTTAGATAATACTATAAGATTATTAAGAAATATAGTTATATTAAATAGTTATAAACTAATTACTCTTTAATTACTTCGTATATTATCCCTTATTAAACTAAGTAAACGAGCTATAATATAATAAACTAAAAAATACTACTTTTTAATAATAATAAAATTATTTACTATATCCTCTTTATTAAGCTCCTTTTTATAATAGGTTTTAATAAAATTAAAAATAGTTATATTTAATAACTAGAGGATATAAGAGGTATATAGTAATAAGAATAATAAGTAGACGTTATTAATATAGTACTCTTATATAAATTCTATTATTATATAACTCTTATACCTATTTAGAATTAATAATCGAGGCTTTAGCTATAGGTTAAGTCCCCTAGTTATAAAGGGCTTAGTTTATAATAAAAAAACTACCCTTAACTATATAAGGGTAGTCTAGTCTATAGTTTACTTATTATTTATTATTATAAACTCCTAACTATCGAAATCTTTAAAATTAAGGGGGAACTATTACTATTAAACCGACTTTTTTTTAATAAATTAGTAATAGTTTAATAGCTCTATTATTAATAAAAATATACTTAATAATAGAGATTTAGGAACGCGATTTAGGCTCTTTTTTTTATATTATATTAGTCTTAGCTATGCTTAAAACTAGCTTATTAAATCCCTTACCCTTAAGGATATTAATCTTATTTATATTATATTTATTAACTTATTTAATATCCTTAATTTTTAATATATTAAATAATTAGAACTAGGGCCTAATTACTTTAATAAATACTTTATTAATATATTTTAAATTTATAAAACGACTTTTTTAAATTTTAATAAATAAGTTCTATTTTAAAAAGGTATTTATTTTTTTTTTTTTAAGAAAATAATTATCTCCCTAGGCTTATAGTACTTATTTAGCAAATTCTCTAACTTATTTATAAATTAATATAACTCTTAAAATATATTAAATACGAACCTATTTAATTAGCCTATTTTCTTATTAAGGGGGAAGCTTTTATTAATTTATAAAAATAATCGCCCTAGCTTATTAACCTTATTAATAATTCTAAAATATACTTTTTAAAATCCCGAACTTAATCGAGGCCCTCTTAACTAAAGTACTATTTTTAATTACCTCGAGCGCTTAAATAACTTTATTTTTAGTATATAATACTATAATATAATAAAAAACATATGTACTAAAAAGAAATTCGTTTAAACAATAATTATAATTATTATAGTAGTTTATATATTAAGGGTAGGATTTTAATTAGGGTGGCTGGGAGGGATTTTTGGGGTGGCCGAATGGGGGGGGTGGCCGAATGGGGGTGCTCCGACTTACTTAGTCGCGTGATGTGGGACTGAATGACGGCATCGGTAAATCGTACGAAATAGCCTTAGCAGCAACTTGGTGACACCAAACGAGATGAGTCTTTAGACAGGTCGATGAACAGATAATTTGCTGTTAGATGTAGTATAATGTGTGCTTTGAACAACATTACACCCGGACTTGTGGTTTCAAGTCCTCTGCTTGCTCCATGATATACTCTACACTACTAACACATCGCACAATGGAGCGCTGAGTAAGTACATGTAGCATCAGGCCGGGTTTGACAAACGTTGAGAGACGATCACAACCATCCACACACTGAGGGACTGATACACTCCGCCTTTGGCAATGATAGCATCTTTCTCTCTTCACTTACCGCCATATTTCTCTCTTTTTCTTCGGAGGTTGAGATTAGATTGGGATGTCGCCGCGCTCCGCGTGCCCCTGCCAATCAGGTCAACGTAAGCAACCCCGGGTTGACTGCCAGTTGGGGGATGGTACGATAGGTTTCGGGCATCAGGCCCATCACGCAATCGGCACTCAAAGAACGTGACGCATTGGATCACAGGACACGGTCAGTCTTGAGTAGTTCTTCGACGTTCTAGATGCTCAGGGTTCAGTATTCACCGTAGATATGAAATTCAGAAAATTGGGCGAACTTCATTGGCGCCGACATCTTGTGACTCTCACTTCGGAACTCTCTTGGGAAACTGAAGGTTTAATGCTAGAATGGCGATCCTCGTTCTGACTTCGCTGGTTGCTCTATGCATTGTGGCGGTGACAGCGTTCAAGGTATTTATTATCTCAAAGAGCTCAAATCTTCAACTTGATCGGACGATTGACACTCTCCAGACCGTCACCAAAGCTCACGCATCTCCCCTATCTCGTATTCCTAATGCTGGATGGGGAGCAGGCTATTCCAGGTTGATCTGGGCTTTTCGTCAAGAATACCGAGGCAACGTCACCCTTGAACTTCCAAAATTGCATGAGACCCTAGGTAGCTCCGTTTTCCCCATCAAACCATTGACACGGGTGGCAACTGATTCTATTGTCCTCCTAGGCCCTCTCATCCGAATTGGTCCCAATGAGCTATCGTTCTACTCCATCGACATCTACGATACAGTCCATAAAGTCAATAGCGGATTTGTAAAAGATCCCCGAAACTACGGAGAATTCGTCCAAGATGAACATCCCGCACTCTTCTCTATCACGTTCGTTACGACCCTTCTGAAAGAAACGTAGCCTTTCTTTTTATGTCCTAACAGCCCGTAGAGATCCTCAAGAGCATGCCAAGAGGCGGAGAATTCTTGGTCAACTCTTCAGCCGCAGCAATATTGAGAAGCTCGAAGGGTTAATGCTTCATCACATTGATAATTTTGTCTCGGCAGTCGAAAGAAGAAGCGTCTCTTTTGACATAGGCCCTGCCTGCCGCGCTCTTGAGGCAGATATCATATGTGAGACGCCACGGTATGACCCGGCTCTGCGTTCGTCAGCTGACTTCTCAAGCGGATTTCTCATTCGGTGAAGCCTTATCGGCCGTCTCTGCCTGGTCAAAAGGAGAAGAAGTTGCTCTTGTATCAAAGAACGATGAAAAAGCGACATTTTTGCCTCTGGTACGTTTTAGGGTCTTGGAACTTGTGAAGTCTAGACAAAGCTGACCATATACCTAGATGATGAACTTCCCGCTTCTGTACTCAACCTGGGTGAGAGTAGAAGACTTCTTGTGTCATATGGAAGGCTTGCGTACATCCTCTAAAAAGGGACTGCAGCAATACGACGAGGTTCGTTCAAAAGATACGAAACTTGTTAGCGTACTAATTCGAGAAGTGGACGCACAAAGCTTGGGTCCGAAACAAAGATCCAGGCCGAAAGTCACAATTTCCCAATCTGCTCAACGTCATGGTTTCAGCTGGCGTGCCGACTCAGACTGCCCTATCAGAGGCCAAGGAGAACCTGGGACCTGGGACCGACACCACCTCTGCATCCCTCGCCCATATCCTCTATGCCCTTTCCTGGAACCCGACTTATCAGCAGAAGTTGTATAAAGACCTAGCATCCCACGGATTTCCCACGGATTTCAATACTTTAGAAAACATCCCTCGCTTGAGAGCTTGTGTCAAAGAAGGCATTCGTTGGGCTGGTGCATCTGTGGCGATGTTGCCTCGTGTGGTTCCCAAGGGTGGTGTTGAGCTATGTGGAAATTTTGTTCCCGAAGGCGTAAGTCACCACAGTGGCATGTTTAGTGATTCAGTACCATCTCTAACGGTCAATGTGTTCCACAGACTATTGTAACTTCATCACCGGTCTGGTACCTCAGAGACAAGTATGCGTACCCGAATCCAGAGTTGTTTAATCCCTATCGCTGGATAGATGATTACGGCTTGAACACTACAGAGGATGTACTACGAGACAAGTTTTACATTGCATTCTCTAAAGGCGCAAACACTTGTATCGCAAATCAGTAAGTGCCGTGACCCCAAATGGGCATACAGTCACTGACAAGAAACCTCAGCTTTTCGTACCTAGAATTGTACATGAGTGTCGCGAAGATGGTCGCAAACTTTGAAATCAGTCCTGCCAATGAACGACATAGACCTGCGCAGGTTGCAGGACTAAATAATGCAGATTGGCAACCAGTGCAACTTCCAAAGAGAAAGGAATGGGTTTCAGCCGTAGTCACTGAACCCCTGCTGATCAAGACTGTGCCACGAAGACACGTTTAGCTGGCTTCGAGTGTAGTGTGGGGAGTATTCCGGCTCCATTTCGTTGTTGGGGCGGATAGATAGGAATAAAACATATCCGTTACCTGTATCCGTACGCGTCCTCGGTGTTCGTATAATCGCTAGCCCGAAGAGGTATGTGTTCCTTAGCCAATGATTGCTCAGGGGGGCAACAGGTGTTGGTTGTGCTGCGGGTTTGCAGGTTTGCGTAGCAGGGCCCCAGCCCCAACGTGTTCTTTGAACCCTGGTTCGTCACATTGCATGCAGCATTGTACCTTATCATATTCACAATCTGCAAGCATCTTGTGGCTCCAGAGTCGAAGAAAAACCTTTGCCGCGGCCGGGGTTTCGGCAACCTAGTGTCTTGGCTTCGTACAGCGGTTTACGGCCCGTCCCCGGCAATATCTCGTTGGCCGGCTGAATCTCCGAACCTTACACATGCTTACGCACTGCTATACTTGACCTGCTTTCTATTCGAGCGCACGAAAAGTGGGCTTGACAAAGTCTCTAGAGTCTAGACTTTATGGGTTTACGGTAGTACGGTGTACTGTACAGCCTGGCCAATGGATCCACAAGCGAGTAGTAGCAAACTCATGTAGGTGGGTTATGGTGACTACAGCTATCCGCAATAATGCATCTCACCCATGAACCGGCATGTTTCACCATATGAGGACGTGTCTTCCTAAAATCCCCGAATGTTTTCCAGAGTAAACGCTTGACATCTGCCCACATGCCGGAAATGCCTAGGAGGACGGCTGGTATTCTCCGTCATTGCAACTACGGCATAGCCGTGGCGTGATCTACTTACCAGCGACAACATAACAGACGTGACATTTGGTTTCTTGGACAGTATTATGATGCAACCCAATGACAAGTTCTTCTTGTCGTATCAGCGTCTCAGATGCATGGTCATAGTAACTTCGAATATGTAGTCCAAGAAGAACATCGCACACCTCACAGCTTTCCGAGAGGATCCAGTCCCAGATTTTGATTCCGAGTCGAGATCGTCAGACTTTAAGGATGTCTTGGTCAAGATATTAAGTATGCGTCATGCTCAAGTGACGTGATTAATGATGGCCTTTAGAGTCTGGTTGATGATTTCCTTTTATAATCACCAATGGTTTATCTGTTGTTCACGTCCGTACCATGGTAACATGAAACTAAGACCACGTCACATAGTATGATACGGCAATCAAATTTGCCTCTGGATCTCATCCGACCACTGACATCGGTACTTGACACACTCTTTGTAATTTATCAGACAAAATTCGATTCAATCGCTTCAGACTAAAATGTATCTATGCCGAGCTTAATCAGAACAGAGAGGGAATCCTAAACTAACACCACTAATGCCAATTTTCCAAACTTTTCCTTGCATATCAAAACAGTCCCAAGATCAAACAATTCGTTCCTTAATCAAAGTGAATGCGCCACATCTCTCTGGGAGAGCCAGCCGTGAAATCACTGCGGGTGTGCATGGCCAGGATGTTATCGCTGACCAGCAGATCACCCTGTTGCCAGGAGAAGTAGAGGGTGTTTCTTCTGTCGTGGAGGAGGGAGTCAATGATGTTGCAGATCTCGGTGCTCTCGCTCTCGCTCACGCCCTCGATGACCACGTCAGTGGCGTCAAAGGCAGTCTTGGACTGGGGCCAAGGCTCGTGATATCGGATGCAGGGCTCTCCGGTCGTGGGGTGGTCGACGACGAGAGGAAGGCCACCCATCTTGGTAGAGTCGAAGGAGCTAGTCTGGACGCTCCAGGTGAGCTCTCTCAGTCTATCCACAGACAGGTGAGGAGGCAGGTTCTGGAAGAGAAGTCTGGAGGGCGTGAAGAGGGTGAAGCCGGTGTCACTCGGTGAGGGTGTGATGGAGGTGAAAGACTGGAACCTGTTTTCGGTGTGTTAGGGAAAGAAGCTCATGAAGGTTTTCGCTTGACAAGTTCGCCACAGCGGGGATGTAACTTACTTGGGAGGGTTGGGAAGAAGCTTCTCAGTTCCGTCCGCCTGGGGCACTTTGTGGGTCTTGAACAGCCCATCGAAGTGGAATGGCATCCACTCGGCTGACAGAACGTTGTTCAGACCACGGGTATCGGCACCCTGGTCCTTCACCTCCAGGACGAGACCAAACTTCCATGGCAAGGGAGTGCCGAACTCCTCCGACTTCTTGACGAACAAGTCGCGATCCTTGGTCTTGGTGAATCCTCTCATGACAACGGGTGAGTTGACCTCGGACAAAGCGCGGACCTTTTTGGCCTCAACGTCGTGGATGGAGAGCTTCTTGGAGCCGGGGGCCGGGCGGATGAGGAGACCGCAGGGGTACATGGGCTCAAAGACGACGTCCGACTTCCACTGCATCAATTCGCTCTTCTCGCGGAAGTAGCTAGGTCTTCCCTCCTCGTAGACGAGCTCGTACTTGGGGTCGTTCTCGAAGTCGGCGCGGGGGCCAGTGGTAATGGCGCCGCTCAGGTCGAAAGCGATCGAGCAGTGCCAGGGAGTGGTGTAGTAGGAAGAGGTGGGAAGAGGGCTGATGGAGATCTTGTTCTCGCCGGTGGAGGGGTGAATGGAGAGGCGGATGTGGTCGCGGAAGTTCTCGCGGACGGCGCGAGCAAAGGCCTGTGTTTGGAAAGTTAATAGTTGAAAAAAGCTGTTGATATCATGTTGCAACTTACATCACCACGCTGCAGCATCTGCTTGGAGATGTACTCGATGCCAGTCTTGAACTTGGTCTTGGATCGGTCCTCTCCGACGGGGTAGACATGGCGCAAATCGGTCTCGAGGAACTTGATGTATCCGCGATATGTCAGGCAGGTATCTTCGTTCTTGGAGATCTCGGTGGAGGGGTCGTAGTCAGATCGGCCAAAGGTGTTAAGAAGGGCGCGGCGGAAGTTGGTAGCGTTCGCAACATATGTGATCTCCTCAAGCTTGTTAGGGAGGTGAGGAAGGTGAACAAGATCCTGAAGGCGCGAAAAGTCGATGTTGAGCAGGTTCTTCTCGGCAGCAATGTCGCGGAGGGTCTCTCCATATGACCAAACCTCCTTGTCGGGAACACCGAGAAGGTCGTTGTACACAAGACCGTCAGAAATGATGGTCAACTTCGCGCCGGGCTCGTAGATGTCCTTGATTGCAGAGCAGAGACCGTTGAGGTTGGCGAGAGAGAACTCCTCAGCCTTATCCGGCAGACGGCTGAGGACCTTGTCCTTTGTGTTGGGCGACTTGAAAGGGAAAGCAGGAAGGCACATGCGGATGGGGCTCTGTGTCTTGACTTTTCTGTAGATCTGGGAGAGGAAGCCCAGTCTGCCCTCAAGCTGGGCAGGGCATGTTTCGTGTGGGCGTCTAAGGCGGTAGCGGCAGATGATGTCGAGAATATCGGCTGCTTTTGAGAGGGCTTCGTCGTCCATCATCTGAGGTGCCACCTTTGAGATGAGCTGAACCTCTGGTGACGGTTGGCGAACCGGTGTTTCTACAAGAGAAGGCATGTCGTTGAATGTGGCTGAAGTAGAGGCGAAGAGGACTGAAAAGGTATGAAGAGGTTAGGGTAATGGAGGCTTGATTAACAAGATAAACGACGATCAAAGTAAGTTTAAGGCTGGCAGATGCAGCTGGGTCTTAATGCAATTTGAGCCTGGTCTAGTAGAGAAAAACCTTCCAAAGTCTCGGGAGACGCAACCGGCTTATATCCAGCTTCCTTTCGTAGCATAGCCTGCCAACGTTGCATCTGCATACAGACTTGCTCGGAGATGACGATCACAGGGAAAGGGTAATGGCAAGGAGCAGCGGGCCAAGTCGCGGCACTGGCCGTGATGGGCTCGGAGCTGCGTCAGGTCACATCTGGCCATCCCCCATATCAAGGCCCATAACGGTCTTATTCCGGTTCTCTTCATCCACAATTCCCGTGGTTGTTCGATACACAATGTCGCCACTAGGGGTCAATAGCAAAACGTCTAGAAGGATGGTAAGATGGTAAGGATTTGCCCACGGAATCAATATGCACCCGGCATCCTGGCCCTGTCGACGGATGTCATACCATGCATGACCTTCTTTTCTTTTCTTTTTTTCGTACTCTATACGGAGTACTCTTGATTGTTTTTCCTAATCTTCACCCGGCTTCCATCGTCGATTGAGTCAGTGCCGCCACCCCACTACCCAGGAACGGCCCCATCAGGATCAGGAAACTCATGCGCTCCATCGGACATGGACCAAGTTTGAAGGGCTGACAGCTAAACGACCCACGTCACGGTGGACACCTGCCTGACATAGCCGGCTGAAGACTCGAAGGAGGAATCAAGTGTGTGGCCACTGGCCAGTGCAAGATCTTAGTTGCAGCCGCGCGGGAGTCGTCAAGGGAAGGTGAAAAGATCCTGGTTTGGATCCTCTGGGAGGCGTACCAGTGTGGGGAGGGTACCACTTGTGTGAAAACAGACAAAGAATCGAGCCACCAACGTCAGGCTAGGCTATTGACAGTCTGGTTCATCCCAGGTTAAGCCGCGGCAGATGGATGGCTGAACCGTTGAACATAGTCGTAGACCCCGACTAGTAGGGGGCCAGATTCCGCACCGGCAGGATCCTCCCGCGGCTGTGGGGACAGGGGCCCCCCGAAAAGAGCAAAAACGCGCCTTTCCCGATCGGCTTTCTGGACCGTGACACGATGTCTGGGATGGCATGGCGAAAGATTGGGAGTACCACGGCGCAGATTCCTCACTTGGGCAGGTCTAGCCAGATAGCCGGGATTACAGCTGCATTGCTACATTGGCATGTCGTGGCATGTCACATTAAGATCGTCGGAACAACATTCAGGTTTGTAAGGTCGGTTGCTCTTTGCGGAGTGCATCCACAGTCGTGTGTGGTCGATGCGTAGCATTCGATTCCAGGTCAGGAAGAACCCCGGCGCGCTCCGATATCAGACGATTATCCGCGGTATTGCTTCGAGCATCGGTCACACCGGAGGGGGCTCGGCTCAAGGCACGGCGCACCCTTCGGCCGTCGACCGTAAGTAGTCCCGGACTTGGCCTTGGTCCATTGATGTCAGATATCAAGTAAGCCACCCATCGAACAATACCTGCTGGTTCCGCGTAAGACAATACCTATGCCCCTGATCCGATCGATTTAGTAATCGGTAGTCGTTCGGCCTGCATTTCAGATTTTTTTCTTCCGAACTCATCGTACTCGGGCAATCCTACCAATAACTATACTTATCTTGGACATTGACGACTTACACGGAGCTGAACCCTTGCGACCAACATCACTGCATCAACTTCAACCTTTGTCACTCATTCTCACAACCTCTCTTGACACCACGCGCAAGTAACATTCAGTCAGTAATCATGGGCTCTATTCCTCGCGAGACTCTTGAGAACGAGGTCGATCTGGCCATCATTGGCGGTGAGTATTCCTGCCGACTTACACAGATGAGTAAACAATGAAATCTGACTCAAGGGTGCAGGCGGGCCAACTGGTCTTCTCACCGGCTACCTCGCAGAGCAGCTTGGTGTGAAGGTATGCATTATTGGTAAGTTGGCGAAGATAAGCTCTTCAAGTCAAGCTCCAGTGTTAACACGCAAAACAGACAGCAAGAATGCGCCTCTTGAATTGGGCAGAGCCGATGCACTCAACGCTCGTACCCAACAAGCTCTTGAAGTCGTTGGCATCCTTGACGACCTTATCTCACAAGGCATCACCTGCAATAGTAGGCTCTGAACCACCTTCCTGATTTGATGAGAACGCAAAAGCTGACACAATTTGCAGCGAGCTCAACCTTTGCGGATGGTGAATTCAAGTCGCGCCAAAGCCAATGGTGGACTGGTCTTGAGCACTGCTTCCGCAAGAACTTCCTGATGATTGGCCAGCCCGCTGTCGAGAAGGTCCTTGCAGAGAGACTCAAGACGCCCGTCTGCTTTGGCGAAGTCGTCACTTCTATCTCGGAGGACAAGAACGGCGTGGTGACGACAACAAACAAGGGGCGAGTGATCCGCAGCAAGTATGCGGTGGGAGCCGATGGCGCTCGCTCCACAGTCCGCAACACGCTGGGAATCACCTTCACCGGGACCAAGCCCGAGATGATCTGGGCCGTTTTGGACACTTTCATTGACACGTCGTTCCCCGTCTGCTCCGAGATCATTACGTTTCAGCTAAACGGCCAGAGCCGAGTCTCGTGGATCCCCCGGGAGCGTGGCATGGCCAGATTCTACATCCTGCTTGATGGCGAGATCACGCAGGAGAAGGCCGAGAATTCCATCCGCGAGCACATGGCTCCTCACCGAGTGGACTTCAAGAAGACGGAGTGGTTCAGCACGTTTGATGGTAAGCGGCACCCTGGCACAGCGAGCCGGCGGCATAGCCCGCTCTTGCAACATGCCATCCAAATGCTGTTACATGAAGATAGCTGACACTGCATACAGTCAAGGAGCGTATTGCATCGACATTCGTCTCTCAGAACGGAGGCGGCCGCATTATCTTGGCAGGTGATGCAGCGCACGTTCACTCGGTGAACGGTGGCCAAGGCCTCAACACCGGTATTGCCGACGCGTTTGCGCTATCATGGAGGCTGGCACAAGCCATCACAAACGACAAGCTCAGCCCTGACGCGGCTGATAAGCTGATCAGGAGCTACGACATTGAGCGGCGCACCGTTGCCCAGGGCGTCATCGACGTTGCAGCGAAGCTTGTCAGAGACACAGTTCGAACGGCAAAGGAGTACGTCTCCACAATCGAGAAAAACGCTGGGTACATCACAGGTAAGCTTGTCTTGCATGTTTATTGCGCTGTATTCTCCTAGCTTCCCCCCCTCCTAAGTCCCCGAGCCGGAGTCCTCTTAGGGCTGCGCTTCTGTTCTCCTAAACTCTGTTTGAGTGTCTGGCCCCCTTCATGGATGGGACATGGAGACCACTGCAGATTCGGGAAGTCCTTCCAGAATCCCTAGACCACCCTACCATGCGACAATCCCTCTACTCCACGTTTCTCCACGCTCCCGAAACCTAGCAGTCTTCAAGCATGCCTGCGTAGCGGCAAGAATCTTCGGCTAATCTTCTTTCACCAACTACCTTAGGCATGGGCGTGTCTTACGATGGCACTGGCTCCCCCCTGATCCAAGAGGCCCCCAGCCAGGGCATCTGGACCGCCGGCCGGCGCTGTCCGGATGTCTTCCTGACGCCAGCATCCGGAGAAGAGCCGAAGCGCTTGTATGATCTTGTCGCTGGCAAGTATGGCAAGCATTTGGTGCTGAAGATTGGACGACAGTCGAATGGTCCCGCCTTGGGAGATGGTCTCCAGGATTTGGCCAGACTCTTCACCGTCGCCCCCCACAATGCGGAGACTCCTCGTACGACCGCTGTGAATGAAGATTCTTCATCGTCAGAAACGTCCTTCTCAGCCGAGTGGGCGAAGGACGATGACGACTTCACCGTTGTCGTCAGACCCGACATGTACATTGGCTACGTCGGTCTCGGAGGAGATGGGTGGAAGGATTACCTGTCGTACCTGACTCAGTAACGGGTGTGACAAGCAAGTTTTTTGCGACGATGATGTTTTTGTTTTTAGACAAGATGATGTACCATTACCGGATTTACTGGAGCGAACGCCCAAAACGGGCAAACGAAATTCTTTTTAGAGAGACCCCTGATAGCTCAATTTACGGATAGACAAAAACCCACGTTTAGTATTCACACACCTCTCGCGATGTGATTGATCATCGTCAGCCAATTGGGATGGGCACGGTGATCTAAACTCCCTTGTTAGCCCCCGTTACGGTGCACATGGAGCTGCCATATGCAGATAATATATCACATCGTGCCCACACATCGTCGCTTTCCTCTGTGCGAATTACGGATACGTTGTCATTTATCGTTCGCCCCCAACGTGACGCTGCGCGTCAATTCAATCGCTTGCTTGTTCAGGGGACTCGTAACCGAAACCGAAGAGCCGAAAAGACCGAGGAAGACCTATCGGCTCTTGATAGCTGATAGCGCGGAAGAGCCCCCAGCATTATTAGGTTGTGCTTCTTCAGCACACAATCTGCAACTTTATTTGGAGTTGCTGCGGCCTTACTGCGACCTGCCACATTGATCTCCAGACAATCGCTACGGGACTCCATTCCGAGTCCCGACGACCGCCACGTTCCGTCGGCTCGGAACTGGCACTGCAGAAAGCGCGGAACCGAACCGAAGACAAGCTTGAACCAAGTTGAACCAACATCAGGTTACAGACCAGGAATGTGGGATACTCCGTAGTTTCCCTGAATAAACACGTCATCATCCTGAGACTCCCCCCACGCCGACGGTTTTTCCGGTTGTCATGCAAAAGGCAGATATTTTCATGTTTTCTTCATCCCACCGGTGCGCGCGCCGGCAACTAGGGCGGCAACTAGCGGGATTTTGCGGTTTGTTTCTCAGGGCTCTTAGCTAATAAACTGCTAAGTCAGCGTTGTTGAGAATTCAGTCCCCGATTTTCGATCACCGCGCCAAGACGTACATAAGGAGGGCCTCGGCATCTTTTTTATCTATGAAGAGGAGCCTCGGACTGATTTTGTCTGCAATTCGGCGTTCAGATAGCAGACAACGACGCCAAAAAGCTGATAAGACCCGCTACCAAACGACGGACCATGGCCGAACAGCCCAGAAATACTCAAAGAAGCATTTTCTCATTCACCGCCCAGTGTAACCTAACCATAATCGCACAAGAATTATCAATCGTCAACTCCACTACTCCGAAGTTTCGACGAGGTTCAAATGCCTCAAAGCCGTTGGCATTCGCAGATTCCAGAAGAGGTCCGAGACGTTGGAGGATTCTCGCAATGTGACATGATGAAGCCCCCCTCGTTGCGGACACATTTGACTAGGGGAGTCCGCCTCATAAATGCCAAAAATGATGTGTAGCTTGCGAGTTCATCATTGTACGAGTGAAATGTTCAGTAATAGACTACTCTGACACTTTTTGTTTTCCGTCTACCGCAGCCTGCAACGTTGATCCCTCTCCGCTCTGGCCGATCCGACTTCCTCATTGGGCCTCGAACCACCATAATCCTCAAGCTTTCTGACTCTTCAGACCGCGTCAAGACTTGTCTGGTCTCCGAGACGTTGGAAGTTTCCCGAACAATAACAGCCAGGGCCACTGTGCCTGACTTACACCTTATTTTACTCGCGGCCCCTCGCCTCAGGTTATTTACATCCCACCTGGAAACGGTAAGGTTACCGCTATACTTTCCCCCAAGTCATCGCAACAACGACATACTTGGAGGTCCATCTGGTCTCTGTAACGTGGCCTGCGACCGCGGGCGGCGCAACCCGAGCTGCGGCGAGGCCCAGGCGGCTTTTTGGGGGGTCCGTGGAGGGCTCCGTCTATTGTACTTAAACAAAATGGAAGGCTAATTTTCCATCGTTGCTCGTTCTTTTGCTCAGGTGGGAGAACTGGATAGATGTCAGAAAGGCTTGCTGAGCAAGCTCTTTACCTATCGTTAATTCATTCATTTCGTCGTCGTCGCTGGATGATCTCTCGCTCTGTTAATCAAGCCGGCCTTGACAACGAATCAGTACGACCAACGCCACAGCCGCAGTCAAGTCCACCAATCGAGGAAAGGACCGCACGACATACCATCCCGGTAGTTGCATCACCGCCGCCTGCAGCGCTAGCAATAACCGCGGTCGATACTACCCAACCTATTCGTATTGAGAGAACCATGGAGTACACATCCGATAAAGAAAAGCCCTACGGGCCGGGCGAAGACCCAATGCAGAAGCTCGATGAAGAGAGCGGTAGCGATGGTATTGATGAGTTCAAGTCACCGCCGCCGTCGCCCACTAAGCCGACGGGGCCCCCGAATGGAGGCTTGAAAGCCTGGATGCAAGTTCTTGGCTCGTTTTTCATTTATTTCAACACGTGGGGTAAGTCATAAGTCGGACCATCCGCCCATACAGTAATTTCAAGTCCTGTGCACTGCCTTTTTTGGGCAAATGAAATCCCGCGGGCTCCCGCATAGCCTGCATCAATTTGGGGATTAAGCCAAGCAATGAGCGCGTTCAGAACTAACAGTATTCCAGGACTTGTTGCCAGTTTCGGTACCTTCCAGGTCTACTATGAGGGTCACCTCCTGAAGGAACACAGCTCTTTCGCTATTTCCACAATTGGCTCGTTGCAAAGTTTCTTGATGGTGTTCCTGGGCCTCTTTGCCGGCCCCATCTTTGATTTGGGATACGCCAAGCAACTTCTCTGGGTGGGAACCACCTTGATCGTCACCGGGTCTATCCTCCAGAGTCTCAGCCACAATCTTTGGCAACTCTTGTTAACACAAGGTCTCTGTGTCGGCGTTGGACAGGGAAGTTTAGCTGTGCTAGGAGTTGCTATCTTATCGCCGTGGTTCACGACTAAGCTACCCATGGCAACCGGCATTGCAGCGGCTGGAAGCGGTGTTGGCGGGTAAGTCTTCCCTCACCAAAAATCTCCGGCTCAGAAAGTATCCCTCCGGCTAAGGCTGGCCATCCGTACTAACATCGTGTTCTCATAGCCTGGTATTGCCGATTCTTTTCAGATCGATCCAGCCAGAAATTGGCTTCCGCTGGACTGTGCGCACCATGGCGCTGATCGCGCTCACAACCCTTAGCATTTCGATCGTGACCATGGAACCGCCTAAACCTTCAGCCTTCAGAAGACCCTTGATTGACCGCACTGCCTTCAAAGACGCCCCGTATCTACTTTTCGTGGGCGCCTGCTGCCTCGTGTTCCTTGGCATGTACACTCCGTTCGTCTACATTCCGGGATACGCGTTGGCAAGGCATGCTGTCAGCACGGAGATCGACAAGTATCTGCTTGCGATCCTCAACGGCGCATCCATTGTCGGCCGCACCGTACCAATCTTATTCACCGCTCAACTTGGTCGAATGAACATGCTCATCGTCGCAGTAGCGGCCTTATCCATTTCGGCATTCTGTCTCTCGGCAGTCACCCACACTCCTGCGTTGTTGGTGACGGTCATCTTTTACGGAACCAGCAGCGGAGCATTCTTCTCTCTGCAGCCGGCTACATTTTCTCTTCTCACGGAGGACAAGAAGTACATCGGAACCAGACTTGGTATGGCTTATGCCGTAATGTCTGTTGCTCTGTTGCTAGGTTCTCCCGTTGGCGGCGCACTCGTACGCTCTGTAGGCTACATTAGCGCCTGGATCTGGGCAGGAGTGACCCTCGGGCTGGGTAGCATCACAATCGCATGTTCGCGAGGCATGGCAACTAAGTGGGATTGGAAGAAAACGCTTTAGTTGTCCCAAGTTTTGCATAATCAGACTGGTCTAATAATATAGAGATGATACCCTGATAGATTTCTGTAGAATAGCTTATCCTAGATGACTCACCGCTTAATGCTTACACGATGTTGATGCCACCGGTCCGGATGTATTTTGCTTCGCCTCGTGTGCGATGTCGAGTCTAATTGAGCCAGCTCTTGGCAGATGATCCTTCATCCCGTGGGCTACAATAGTTCTACAGTAGTAATGTAATTATGAAGTAATAAACGCTCTCTGCGCACTCCTGCATGGTCAATAGACTCCCAGGCAGATGCTCAAGTAGTCGGCTTCGACTGAAGCACCATTTCCCACACTCAGTGCAAATTTGGCTCTCCCGTACATAGTGAGACACTGACTAATAACCATCCCAGCTCGGATGAAAATCGCATACGCGGCACGCATAGAACCAGTCGTGCCAGGAACCATCTGGGGTGACATCTCACGCGTCCAATTAAGCATATTCGAGCCTTTTTCTTTTATGTAAGTAGCGTATTCTCTTGGCACACACTCAGCCTCTTGGCCCCTATTCTCTTAGTCACTTTGTCTCGCTCCATCCACTCGGCATTGTCTACTTCAGCATGGATAAAGTAAACAGAACGGAGCACCCGATGAGTCGGATTCTCCAGCCAACGCCAAGAAATTGATAGGTGTTCCACACGTAGTTTCCCATGGCAAGCACAAACCTTCCGTATCCTTGGTAGAAAACCATCGGCCCTACTTCAAAAAGGACCCTGAGCTCCACTACGGATTCAGTGGAGATCAGGCAAAAGGGTCAGGGCCCTGGCCAGGATTCGAACCTGGGGCCTCTTCCAGGTGGATGTGTTTAATGACAACCCTAAGGAAGAATCATACCGCTAGACCACCAGGCCGTTGGCAAACTCACGATAGTCGGTAAGTTGCTGGGAGGAGCGGCCGTTGCTTCGTCTCTTCATCCACAGCGAGCATTGCATCAAGGGCTCGACATGTCGTGTTGCTTCATCCAGAGTGCGCACGGACCCTGAAGTGACGGACTAGAACAATGGTGTTGATGTAGCTCTGTTTCTTATGTACATGGGAACAACAAATACTTGTTCCAGCGGTGCTTGTTGTGGGAAGTGCTGTGAGAAGTAGCAACTCGTGTGGATAGACCAAAGTTCATGGCGCTTTGGAGCCTCATTTCACCCGTGGGAGCATTCGATTATGCCTCAATGCTGTTTCTGGTATCTCAAGCATGCCAAAAGTAAGCACTATGGAGTAGTTGCGAATAATTCTTTGACTAGATAGCTATTATTGTATTCGGGGATCATACGAGACTGTGGTCTCGTGGGTGACTTGAATTCGAGCGGCCGTTGACGGCGTGATTCGACCATCGTTTCTATTCGCAAATGAGACTGACTCAACGCCATTGAAGTCACTTCATTAGCCGCATGATCTATTCCGCTACAGGTCCTTCGGTGCTGATTTGATTCAGATTCGATAACTGTCTCCCGCTCACTGGAAATATCCGTGCGGTACCTCCTTCCAGACCATAACTCAGCTTCGTCATCGCTGCATTTTGCTTTTCCCGAACTCTCTTCTGGAAGATCATCATGTGACTGTAATTCGTACGACTCGGACTGCATGTTGTGTCTTTTTCTGTTATTCTCGATGACAGTGGAGTATGGCAATGACTTCTTTCCGCTCTTGTCAGCAGATCCGGTGATATGTGAAGAAATGAAGCTTGGCAGATATCGGACAAAGAAAGGCTGCAACCCAGGGACCGAGGCGCACACAATGCCGGCATTCGCCTCGAGGAAGGACAAGTTGAATTGTTCGGCTACACCCCAGCTGTAACCAGCACTCTTCAACAGTGATGGAAGGATGATCGTCCGTTTGATCGCCGATGCACAAACACAACGAGCAGTTAGGACCGGAGTGATACTTTGACGGAATAAGATAGAGGTAGAAAACAAGGAGGCAAAGGCTCTCACAATATCCCAGTGGCGAACATTAGAATGACAGAAACCTTCTGCCTTCGAGCCATTTGAAGTGGAATGACAATTTTCAGCGGAAGCAGAAGTATGACGACGTCCATAATGATTTCTGCGATGCTGAGGATCATACAAATAGTCTCTTTGTCGACGCAGTGGGCAGTCTGCAGTGCCTCTGTGTCCCATGATGCGTAGATTGGACGACAACCGAAGATGCTCAGCAGTTGATAGGCCACAGAATAAGCGATGACAATTCCGATGAGACTTGTGACGATGATTCGAGAGCTTCGATCGGGAGACAACCGCAGGTAGAGGAACAAGAGGGAGAGTTTCGCCAGTACAACACTGAGAGAATATGTCACGGTGGTACATGTGCCGTATTAGTGTCAATTCGAGTCAGCTTTCCGAAGCATGCCTTGCGTAGACATCCACTCAGTAGCTCGTATCTGACTCAAAATAATGATTAGTGGGCAATAGTTAACTTACAATGAGAAACCCGGGGTTATAATCTGCGTAAGTCACCTGCCAGAAATGTGATGTAACGCCTAGATCGATCACTAAGTCGGTGAGAAATAGGGCAGGCAGAATAGTAAGGTAGGAATGAATGCGAACTTACTTTCCATTCCTGTAGCTAAGAAGGCAAGGCTCATGACCATTGAAGTGATAATCAAGTCTGTTTTCTAAGTGTTAGTAGTTCTCTCAGATCATCATGTCTCTTCATAGAACTATTGAGAATCAGTTGGCTTTCAATCATCAACGCCTAGGCTCCGTTTTGCAACATGTAGTCTCGTAAATATTCGAAGAAAAACAGCCGATAAGTAAATGACAGTCGTCGAGACCCCTGCAGCTATCATACCGATGCCCACGGTCTTAGCTGCAAATCGAGCCTCGCCGATGGGTGGTTCGGCCATGTAGACGACATCTGCGGCGGTCGCCATGGCGGAAATTTCGAAATGCTAACGCTCTCAGGAACGGTGTTCGAGAGATGATGAACGCAAAAGACCAGCTCGTGCAAGCTGCATTGGTATACTGGGCTCCTGAAACTTTTGAAGGATGTCATGTGCGGAACAATCCCAAAGAGTTGTTGGTTCTAACATCTGAGATTGATCAGACGCTGAGCCATGTCTTCGTGGTTATCACACTTGGCAATGGGCATCCTTTTTCCAACCACAACTCTCCTCGGGAATGCTTCCTAACGGAGGCTCTCATGTTCGTCAAAGATGTCATGGATCACTTCGTTGGTTCACGTGCAAGGATGTAGCCCACTGCACATGCATGTTTGCCATGCCAGGGGGAGTCTCCAGCAAACAAATCTTTTCGCTGGCGAAGGATTTCGGCCAAGAATATCTTTCGATTTCCCCCAACAAACGAGTCCTTGGGCCACTCAGATCATTTGTGTTTCGGGAGGTTTTCTCTGTGCGGGCCGCTAAGCATGTAAAATATGTGTTCAATTCCAAGTTATCGATGAGTGGCGAACCCGACTTCGCAGTCTGAAGTCGATGTATGGAGACAGGTAATCTTAACATCCGAACATAGGCTTATGTCCATGTGTACTTAATCTATGGACCAACGTCTGTAAGATCACTTCCTGAAAGACGAACATCCTCGGCGTGAAGTACACTGGTAGCATCCAGTGCGCAAAGTGCGGGTAACACTAGGATCTCGAGCCCACTTGGTGTTTCGTTATCTCGCTTGAACGAATCCTACATTGAACATCAGGGCGAAGTGCTTGGGTTCCTCAATATCTAGCTGTGCTGGTGTTGCCAACGGTGACGCTCGTCTATAAATCACATATGATCTCTCATTCGTGCACCAAAGTTCGGCCGCAAAATGAGATCTTGGCTCATCGGAGGCGGCCCGCAGGCCGATACGTGGAGCCAAGGCACTAGAAATTCGGATCCCAGCCGCGGAGACGATGGCTTCCCTTCGAAGCCACAAGATGCTTGTCATATGTGGATATGATACGATCCAATGTGACAAGCTGGGGTTGAAGGACTTATTGGAACCGGGGTTCTCGGTTCACAACCAAAGCCGGTTTCGTCTTGAGAAAGTACACATTGGATTGTCGATCCTATGTCTACGTTTGCTTGCTCCTGAAAACACGAAATCTCCTTCTTCCTTATCTAGAAGGTTTCTCCAGTATCCGGGTCTAGCTGATTTCTATCTCACCTACCATACTCTCTTTGGCGTATTGCGAACTTCTACATGAAACCATCTCACAATGTCTCAGATGCAAAGCGAGAAAGAGAAGCATCCAGAACTTTTCAAGCCGGATTTGAACATTGACAGGCGGCAATGCAAGCGTGTCGTACCTCTTGAAGTCTTGGCTTTGGGGATGTCCAAGACGGGCACGTCGTCTAAGTAACTTCTAAGCATTTTCAGGCCTTTGGATTCATCAATCATTCTAACGTGATGCAGCTATGCAACGAGCACTGATAATCCTCGGCTACAACGATGTCTATTATGGATTGGCCATGGTCTCAAACATTTGCGAAGTCGAAATGTGGATGGAGGGCATGCACGCGAAGCAGAACCCCAAGTCAGGCCAACAACCATTCGGTCGCACAGAGTTCGACCAGCTCCTTGGTCACTGCGGAGCCATTTGCGATATGCCAGCTGAATTCTTCGGTCCCGAGCTGGTGGCGGCATACCCTGATTCCAAAGTGGTCCTTGTCGAGCGCGACATTGAATCCTGGTACAAGAGCTTCGATGAGAGTATCGTCACCGTCGCCTTCAACCCTGTCTGGCGATTTTTATCGTGGCTGCGAGCCAAGTATGTGGCTGAAATTGACGACATCACTTTCACGTGGTTGAAGTACACCTTTGGTGCAGAGACAAGGAAAGAAGTCCCAGAGAAGGCTCGCGATGGGTATCGAAACCACTACGCGACTATTCGAAGAGAGACACCCCCTGATCGGTTGCTCAACTTGCACTTAAAAGATGGATGGGAACCATTGTGTGCCTTCTTGGGAAAGCCTATTCCTGATGTTCCGTTCCCCCATGTCAATGATCATGAGGCATACCACGAGAAGCTTCAGATAATCATCAGGAAAGGGGCGGTTGCATTCGCAAGGAAGGCGTTATGGGTTGTGGTTCCTGGGCTGATAGGTGTAGCGGCGTATTATCTCGGGTCGAGGGAGGGGTTGCTAGCAAGCATCGCAGGAATCAGCAAGTGAACAGTAGGTAATACAAGTAAACTCCAAATCTTCAAATGATTCTGGTGAAGATTATAGAGTCCTTTAGCTTTGCCTGCCGATATTCGATGTATGATTGTTGCGGCCTGCCTCGTGGGTGTTCATGGGGTCACTCAAGTGAGAGGCTTGTATCATTCTCAGAATGAAAAAAGAACTGACGGGACAGCAGAATACGAAGAAAGCTGATTGGAACTTTCGAGTCAAACATTGAATGACCAACAGAAAAATTGGGTGAGACTGCTTTGAGGCCTTGACTGAAATTTCTCCTCCTGCCTCCTGTGATGCTGCAGCCTGCAACGCTGAAGCAGAGAAACATAATGAAGTCTAACATCAGTAAAGCACTCTCAAATACGAAACGTGATGGCCCGTAATTAATATTTCAGTTCAAGCTGGCGTTCACGGAAATAGTCTTGGAGTATCTTGGCTGACTTGCCTTGATCTGCCGGCAGTTCGCTGTTGCCTTCGACGTCTTCAGTGATTTTTACCCACTTCTTGCCGTCAAGAACGGCCGGACGATCGTTCTTTCTCGTTCACATTAGAATTTTTGCCCACTCATATGAGTTTTTCATTTGCCTCTACTTAAGTTTCGCTCACTTTCTTTCTCATCCTCGCTCTCACTCTGTCTGCCACACCGCTCTCAATCTCATTCTCATTCTCGTACTTGCCTTTGACTTCTCCCGCCTCCTCACTACCTTCCAATATCTGCAGCCCATCTGCCACAGGCCCTCCCATAAAAAAGATCTTCACTCTCCCGCGGGTCTGTAGATTTCATTCTTATACATCTATCTCATTCCTCTTCTTCCAGGACTCGTACTTCTACCCGCCCACTCCTCCTCCGTCACCCTTCGGCACACCACAGCTTTCACACTCTTGCATATTTACTTGCAAGTCCTCGCCGCTCATCACAGACCATTGATTCCTCATCGCACTCTCATCAATACTCATTCATCATGTCTTCCGCCGGCTCTTCCTCCGAGGCTGCTACTGCCCCTAAGTCCGCCCTTACCGAACGCGAGCTCGAGATCCTCAAGCACACTTGGAGCTCCTTGAAGAGCGCTCCCGAGGTAAGATCTATCCTCACTTTAAAATCTTCGCTATCTACCTCACGCATTGGACAGCGCTAATAACATTTCTATCTTCCAGGTTGACTACGCCAAGCTCGCTGCGGCCTGCGGCATGACCAACCCGCGCTCCGCCTCCAACGCCTGGAGCGTCATCAAGAAGAAACTCTTCTCCGATCTCCCCGCCCAGTCCAGCGACAGCGCCGGTAGCAGCCCCGCCAAGCGCAAGACTGCCACTCCGTCCAAGAGAAAGGCCGCTACCGCCGCCGCTGCTACCACTAGCTCTGACGACGCCGACGAGCTCGCCGCTGCCGGTGGCGCCAACCTGAACTCGGACGGCGAGGAGAAGCTCGTCGTCGAGACGCCCGCCAAGAAGAAGCGCGCCACCCCGGCCAAGAAGAAGGCCGCTGCTACTCCCAAGGCCGCCGCCAAGACTACCGAGAGCGACGAGAACGCCGACGAGGAGGCCGAGCCCGAGACGCCCGTCAAGAAGAAGGTTCCCGCCGCCAAGCGCAAGACCCCTGCCAAGACCAAGAATGCTGCTGTTGCTGCTGCTGCTCCCGAGAAGGCGGCTTCCGAGAACGAGGAGGCTGCTGATGGCGAGGACGCTCCTGCCGCTGATGTCGCCAAGCTTGAGGTCAAGGATGAGGCTGCCAATGGCGACGTCGAGATGTCGGGCGCCGCGAACACTGGCGAGATCTAAAGGATCTTACGGCTATTTCCTTGCCCAGTTGCGGTATCTTGCTCTTCACTTTCGACCCCTTACGATTCGTTTCTACTAGCACTTGGGGTTCCTTCTGGTAATGACAGTTTGGAGGCCTTTTTGTAGCTTGGGCTGGTGTTTAGGATGATGCGGAGGTAATAGGAATTGGCATCGGTTGGGTCTAGACCATGGTTTGGTTGAAGCGACCAGATCTCGTGATTACCTCATGGGTTTTCGGATAGCTTGATCCACCTGAAGACACAGATCAGTAGTTACATCAAGCATCATGGCACATGATTTACCCTTGAATTACTGCACTCGTGATATTGTTCCACCTGCGGTGTTATCTCGTAAGCCCTGATGATGCCCATGGTGTGGGTGAGGACCTGGGTATATAGAAAAACACAGCTTGCGTCCGCGCTGATTCATCTACCAAAATCATATAGCTTTCTGACTCGCGTGACTCCTCAATTGTGTGATGCTTGAAGCCGGAGCTTGACCTGGCGCTTCCATCGTCCCGTCCGCCCTGTGCCAAAGGGATACCAAAGGGATGAGCCACCATCCCTTCACGAACGTTGCGACCGGCATATGAACCTCAGACAAACCGACGCCTTGCAGAAACTTTTCAACAGTCGTCAATCATAATCTCCGACATCAAGAAAAGAGGAAAGAAAAAGAGGCCAAAGCAAACATGTCTCGTCTCGCCCTCATCGCGACCATCATCTCCACCCTCACCAGCGCCGCCTTCGCCGTAGTATGCACCCAAGCCGAAACCTACTGCGGCTCCCGCCTCCTCAAACTCGGTTGGTATCCCTTCATCAAATCTTCTGATCTCTATGGTTAGAATCATTCAAGAAGCCTCTATTCTAACTTCAAGCTTAGATACAAACAACCGTAAGGCGATTGAGGGCGCCCTGACATCGGGCAGGCAGTCCATCGACGACACGCACGTCAATCAGTCCGTCTTCTGGTGCGCGCCGGCAGGCGTCCCCGTGCCGGGCGACTCGGGTCTCCTCTTTGTGACTTACTGCGGTCCCGAGAACGTCTGCCAAGAAGGCGGAGCGCTCGGGGGCGTCGGGGATGCTTGCGCGGCGTCTAGAGGTGGTGGGCTTAACCATCGGCGCCATCACCATCACCATTGAACGCTTGGGATTTGTTCCTTGACGCGTAATGAGGCAAAGATGAATGTTTCATGTCAACTACAAGCGGGGTGATAAGGAATGTATTTGAGGGAGAAACTATACGGCTCGGATTTTGTCTATTCACTCTTTGAAAAGGGTAGAAGAACATGGGAAATTATGACAGGCATGGTACATACTCGTGTCACCGCGATCTGTATCCTCTATGAACATACTCGCATCTTCATCTATTCCTTGATATACTTCTTCAACCCACGAAGACGCTCCTTGGCCGTCTCGAGCACCTCGTCCTCCTTGCAGACCGCGAAACGGATGTAATCCGCCGCAATGTGCGCATTCTCATCCGTGTAGAACTCGGTGGGCGGGATAGCGGCGACGCCCACCTCCTGGATGAGGAACCACGCGAGCTTGAAGTCGCGCGGACGGCTGGCGACGTGGGGCGGGAACGGGTAGTCCTCGGGCAGCTTAACCTTGGCCATGTTGACGAGGACGAAGTAGCCGCCCTCGGGCTCCGAGTAGGGCATGCCGAGCTCCTTCCACACCTCGTTGAAGCGGTCCATCTTGCCCTTCATGTCCTTGATCGTCTCGTCCCAGAAACCTTCCTTCTCGGCTTGCTCGAAACCTGTCGGACGCGGGGTTAGTCACAATGAGATCCAAGGTTGCTAGGGAAAAGCAATAGATAGAGAGAGAGGGGGCAACATACCGACAGCGCACGCTTCTTGCAGAGGCGAGACGGATGAGTAGCAGATACGAGTATGCGCCGCAGAAACATGCTGGATAAGTTCGGCAGGACCCATAAGCCAGCCCACGCGCCATCCGGTAGCGTAGAAGTTCTTGCCCGCGGAACCGACGGTGATGGTGAGGCGCTCGACCTCGGGGGAGAGCGTGGCTATTCTCGTGAAGGGGACATAGTATAGGCGGTCGTAGACCTCGTCGGAGAGAATGATAATCTCGTTCTTGACGCATAGGTCGCCAATCTTCTGGAGCTCGTCCTTGGAGAACACCTTGCCGACGGGGTTGTCTGTGTCAACATGTCAGCAAAACACGCCCTGTATTTGGAGCTGCAAGGGAAGTGGCGACGAACGTGGTGTGTTGAGGACAATCATCTTGGTCTTTGGTGTGATGGCGCGCTCGAGCTCGTCAAAGTCGATAGTCCAGTTGGCGGCGGATGATGTCGCCGTGGCGCCGTCTGTGGGAGGATGCAGGGGAACGTAGGTGATCTTGCCGCCGGGCATCTCAATGTTGCTGATGTACCTTTCCAAGGAGTCAGCATGCCTGGGACGTATCATGAACAGCACTCGTGGCTTGGCTTACTGGTCGAAGAAGGGCTCAAAGACAATGACCTCATCACCGGGCTCAATAAAGGCCATGAAAGCACTCAGCATGCCTAGTCACCAGTCAGTCCATATTCTAAGATCGTCTTACTCCTCTCCAGGCCTTCTCATCTCACCCTCGTTTGCGCCAGTAGTGATGGTGACTTCGGTCTCGGGGTCCAGCTTGCGGCCCCAGTGAGGAGAGTAGGCGTCCGCAATGGCCTTCTTGAGTCTTGGGCGACCCTTGGTAGGGCTGTACTGGTTGCACTCGACGCGATCCAGCGCTTGCTTGGCGGCGTTGAGAATGAAATCGGGAGGGTTGTAGCCAAAGAACCCCTGTCCCATGTTCACAATGGGCTGCTTGGGTGAAGCGGCAGCGGCCTCGTTGATGATGGACCTGGTCTCGCGGTCAGCATCTTGCACTCAATTGCTCATCATCGACCAACAGAGATTTGTCAGAAGTAGCGCTGGCGCATACTTTTCTGTCTCTCACGACGACCGGGATCTCAATACACACCAGACATCCTGTCGCCGGCCGGCGACGCGGGCCGCGGGCTTGAGCTTGCTGCTGAGAGACATTGCGGTGGACTGGAAACCTCGTCTGGCGGTGCTGGTGCTGATGATGCGCGACCGGAAGAGAGGGAGGACGAGGGAGGTCATGAAGAGGGCAATGGGATGAGAAGAGGAGTCGGAGCGGCACGGCGAAGAGGGTTGTGAGTCGGCCTCCTCGATTAACCTATCCGTAGTACTCCAGAACGAAGCTCCGAAAATTGGAAGACGCTGATTTGCTTCACGGCAGCTCGAGACCCATTTCCCGTCTGGAGCGTTTGAATGGCGTAATCGGCCGTCCCGATGTTCGGTGCTGCAGTCCACGCCCTGTGGCGGGGTGAGCCGGCCAAATGCGCTTTTTGGCGGGGTAAATATTTCTTATGTAATCTGACTGAGCCGAGCCGGGGATTCTCCGGTGCAGTTGGAGTTTTACCCCGCGGTTCTTGCTCACTAAATTACCCCCAACTTCCTTCATTGTCATGCAAAGAAACCCGCAGACTCCAATAATAATGAAGTTTACGAGAGACTTTAGGCAGCAAAATTCAACATCTTTTGGCTGGAGGGGAAGAGGGTTCCAGTGATTGGGATCAGTCGGACCTCAATGTACGAAAAACTCGAATTCGTAGAGGAACGCTTCTCGCTGATGACAACACGCCTAAGGCAGGGTACATTGATGCAAGGTAATCGGGCCCTAGATCCGAGCTTCGGGTGTCAGCCTCCTATCATAGCCGCAGATACCATAGGATTAGACGGTTTACAACTCCTAGGCCCCTTTTGGTGCTGTATCCCTAAATTCAAATGCCTTCACTGGACATGTTGGGCCGTTGGCTTGCACGAATCAGTCATGACACGAGGTATTTGCGCCGATCCTAGTTGAGAATTCGGAAGCCAAGTGCCTCGAAGTGGCCGTTTTCTCAATTCAAAGTCGTACCAACGTATCAGAGACTATGAAATCCCACTGAAAAATCAGTTTAAGACAGGAATGGCGGTGTAATACAAGAGTTCAGTCGTGCTTGAATAATAGCTGACGCCAGCGTCAGCAAAATCCTCTTCGTGGTCGGCTTGTATAACACCATGTGTGGCTATGTGCTTTTCAATTCGTCCGAATAAGATGGCTTACTAGACGCCGTTTGACATAATGATGTCTATTCTTGCAGCACTAATGTCGCTTTGCTGCCTCCGCGGTCCATCTATCCCCCTCGCCGGCATCTTCATGACTATAAGTAGACGACACTGGCTCCTCTCCCTACCTACTCAACTCCCTATGCATATACTCTTAATCACACTTATAACCTCGTACTCCTTTTCATACTACCTAAGCCCTTGCACTACCAAAGACTCACGACGCGCTTCCCCACTCTTGCCTCGATCACCTCCCTCGCCACTTTCGTCATTGCCAACTCGGTGGATCTCGAAGTCAGAGACAACTGGGCCAAGGTCGTCTCCTTCAGTGACGATCTTTGCAACTCAGACCAAAGCACCTTCGAGGTGACCGGCAGCGGTGCGTACCGATGCATACCTGTAACCAATAAGCGATCCATCAAAGTTCTTCAGAAGAGGTATGTCTATTGATCGCTCCCAACTCAGAAGAAATCCAATCTCCTGCAGTGACTGTACGATGAAGACGTTCGGCGGGTCAAACTGCGGTGGCAGCCACTTTGCCCTTCCCGATGGCGACCTTGACTGCCATTCCGTCTTGCATGCGTCTGTTGAGATCTCGTGTTGAAGACTGGGGTTAAAAGTTGCTCAGTGATGAAAGTCTATTTTTCATGGAATGTGAAGATAGTAGGGAGATATCTGAGGTCAAGGATATACAAGAGAGGAAAAAGACAAAAAAGGGTGACCACCCCGAATCGGAATGCTGTCGCATGATTACCTCAGGAGACTTCACTGATACTCTACCGATCAAGCATTTCGATTGGTGGTCTGTGGCAGGTGAGGTACTGTTGGTCCCTATAGCACCTTCGTGCGTTGAGGATGAGTGAGCCTCCTTGCGGCCGCCTTCGACCTTTGCGGCCGGCCTCTCTGGTCAACCTTTCTGGCAAGCGCCGCGTGTGACTGACTACGATCCTGTACTGTATCATGCTGTTTGAATCTTAATCGTTCTTTGAAGTTGAGCACATACGATAAGTAACGCTTGTTTGGATATAGGTTATAACATGGCTAAGTATGAACCGTATCCCTGACCTAATGACCTTACATTTGAGTGACTGCCAGAGAGCTGGTCTGCTGACCAGTCGACCTCTCTCACGACCATACCAGAGGAAGAGGATGAAGCAGGAGGAACAAATGAATAAGATGGCGGAAAAATGAATGACGGGTCCTTTGAAAAACTTCATGATATGCATCGCATCTCCGCTTGGAGTACAAAGGTAATGTCAAGACTTCAAGATCAATCCTTCCAAGTCAGAGTTTCTTTGCACAACTTGTCTTTCGGTATTGTCATTCCCGTGGTAAAACGTTGAGCAAATTCAGTAACCGTATTGAATCCTTGCGCCTTATGACTTTCTCGACGCCAAGATGATTTGCGAAATTTCTAGACAGCTACGAACTGAAGTGCAGAGTTCGTGTACTCATGTCTATCTGCCTACGTAACATCCGAGGTACTCGTAGTGTTGATTGATAGTAATTTGCTTGTAAGTCAAGGATTCGGCCTCCACTCAAGCTGCCGTATTCCGACTACGCAAAGCAACCCAGCTCTAATTGGTCAATCGTCCAACTGAGACTAACAAGCTGGGCGGAAAGAGGCACATTCGTCCCGTGCCAGCTAAGCTTTTTGGAGCATTAGCGCGGCAGGCTACATCCCCCAATCTCCCAGCTCTGGAACGTCTGTACACGAATACCAGGGCCCAAAAAAAGTTGCACCTTCCACACACACACCTCAGCAGTCCACACTCACCCACCTTCGGAACCAAACAAGCAAGGAAGCTGCATGGCACTTTCCCCCTGTTGCGACTTGCGTGTCTGAGAATCGCCCATTCCAGGCAGTCTCTTCAGGCATTTCTTTCCTTCCAGCAAGAGAAACGCAACGCGGCTGAAGGAACGTACCCTCCCATTCGTCACACACGCGCGGCACAGGTGTCGCCTCACACAACCATGATCCCCAACTTAATCTCATCGACTCCCGCCTGCCCTGCGGCGCAGCAGCTTCCCTCTCCCTCCCTCACAATGCCGTCGTCGTATTCCACGAGCCTTACCTTCGCCGAGCTCGACTGCATTCCTCTCCTCCTTCCGCCTGCGATGCGCTGATTCACAGCTCTCTGAATCTGAAGATGATCGCTATCAATTCCCGTTTGCGAACGATACTCCCCCTCGCTGCTCTCTTCGCCCTAATCCTCGTTCTTGTTCGATTCCATGAAAGCATTATAAATCTCGATTCACTGTATAACCTCGCGAAGCACACGAAGACACCGCCGCCATCTTCGAGTGGCAAGGACAACAAGCAGTCGCTCTCCTCCGAGACCCCAGTATACAAGCCGGCACCGACCTACACCTCGCCCCCGGTAATCGATCCCTTCCCCCTCCTCGCCAACACCGACTCGCCGCCCCCCTCGGTCCCTGCGCATAACGTCCCCCGCGACGACATACACAAAGACTACGGTCTCGACGCGCAACCGCCGCTCTTCATCGGCTTCACCCGCCAGTGGCCCATCCTTCTCCAATGCGTTGTTAGCTACATCACAGCAGGCTGGCCGCCCTCCAGCATCCATGTCCTCGAGAACACGGGCGTCCAGTTCGCCAACGCCCAGGGCAAGCTCTCCCTTCAGAACCAGTTCTACCTGAACCATACGACGCTCAAACGGCTAGGAGTCAACGTCATCCAAGCGCCCGCCCTGCTCTCCTTCTCGCAGATGCAGAACATGTTCCTGCACGAGGCGCACAAGAACAACTGGCCATACTACTTTTACTCTCACCAGGACGTTCTCGTCTTCTCCTTTGAGGACGGCAAGGATGACACTCACCGCCCCGGTGACCGAACATGGGAATTCTACGACGAGGAGGAGCAAAATGAGATCATGAACCCGCCCGCGGCAGGACAGCAGGGGTACCGCACCATATACGAGAACTGCCTGCGCGATCTTGATACCACGCTGAGACGTAAAGAGAAATGGGGGTTCCGGTGGTACCAATATGACCACTTGACCCTGGTGAACCGTGCCGCGATGGACGCCATTGGCGGATGGGACTCGCTGATTCCGTACTACGCGACCGACTGCGACATGAACGCGCGCCTGGCCATGGACGGTTGGACGATGAAACACCGTCGGGCGGGTATCATCAATGATATCTCGACGCACCTCGAGGATCTTTCTGTCTTGTACCGGATTCCGGGGACGGTCCCGAAAATGGTCGACCCAAATCCCCCACCCCCGCCTCCGCCCCCGCCGCCGGCCGAGAAGAAGCCCGAGAACGAGAAGATACAGGGCGACAAGCGAGACGACGAGACCGCGGCGAATGCTACCCTCGTAGACGACAAGGCAGAGTCATTCCGCGCCGTGGTCCAGACGGGCCTGGAAATGACAAACTACAAGTACAGAGACAGCGACCACAACCGCAACTCGTGGCAAAAAAGCCAGCACGGCGGCGAGGGCGAACCGTATTACTACGACGCCGCTGGGTTCGCAGAGGCTTTTGAGGTGCTCGTCGCTGCCGGGCGCCGGGTCTTTGAGCTGAAGTGGGGGCGCGGCGGGTGCGATATCGCCGAGGGGTTCGGGTTGAAGATTACGGACCAGTGGCGCGTATTGCCTCCGGAAAAGAAGGATAGATGAGGATGGGGGTGTGTGTGGCTGAATGGGCATTTTTTGCGCGAGTCACGGCGATGACGTCGGTTTTGGGGGGGATGCGATGTCACTCGTTGGTTTCATGGAGTCGATAATGACTCGTCAGACCACAGACCTGAATCAGTGGTCCAAAGAGCTGGAAAGGAAGTCTGGCGACACAACGTGAATATATTGGAAGGCGTAATAGATTTAGACAAGCACCTGTGAAGCACCATTTCATCGGTTCTCAATAAGGCAAATGAAAGCAATCAGCATGTAATGATATCTTGATATTCAATGGCCAAAGCCATCTATGCGGATAGTTTGTGTAAACGCACTGCAAAGTCCCAGCTCCCGTGACCGGAGAGAAAAACTCTTCTGGCGTTTGATGCCATATGCTACTAATGAACTAGGTAAAAAGGAAAATGAAAAAAACCCAGAAAAAAAGGTTGGATGGGAAACACAGATGAGAAGAATCGTACACACAGTCGGTGCTGCTCTCAAAATGCCCAATCCCTCCTTTGCCCCCAAAAGTACGCCAATATCCCCGTTCTATCTAGGTATCCCAGGGTTTTCGTTTCGGAAATCCAAGTAAAAAAAAGGATTTCAATCAACACACACGCAACGGAGCTTAGCTATCCATCGGCTCCGGTTGGGTTTCAACTTTTTCTTCGGGCCAAAATGCTCTCGCTCTCACTCCTCTTCGTCTCCTTTACACACGTATCGTCAAAAAAACACAAGAAAATAGTAAGGCAAGAGGAACAGTCATCCTTGATGAGAAGGGACTGCTCTATGCCTCGGTAATATTTCTCGCCAGGGCACCACCAGCCTGGATCTCGTTGGGCGCAAACTTGATCCCGCTAGCCGAGGCCGCGATCTGCGACTTGGGTGCGTACGCCGAGGTGGCGGTGCCGCTGCGGAGAACCTCGTCACGGGTGACGCCGAACTTCTCGGGGGACAGGCCCATGGAGCGGAGGAAGTGCACCGTCTCGGTCCACTCTTGGTCCTTGCGCTTGGCGTCCCAGCCGAGTTCCTCGGCCATGACGTCGATCACGCGCGGCAGGGCGCGGAGGGCGGACTCAGCGTCGAGGAAAGCGAGGCGGGTGCGGCGGGAAATAAGGTCCGTTGCCGTGAGGGCGGCCTCGGCGCGGACGCCGTGGCGGATCTCGCCCTCGACGAAGGGGAAGTTGGGGATGATGCGCTCGCGGTCGGCGGGGGTGGTGGCGACGGACCAGGCGCGGTCGCCGTAGTTGTGGGCGAGGTGGTGGGCGACGTCGGCGTCGAGGGCGAAGTGGGTGATGAGGTGGCCGGGGAGGTGCTTTGAGAAGCCGTGGGCGCCGACGAGGGGGATCTTGGTAGTGATGCAGGCGCCGGTCGTGGTGAAGGGTGCGAGGCCTGCGCCGGAGATGTCGGGGAGGGAGACGGGCTTGGGGGCGAGGTTGAAGGTCTTGATGGCTTCGTCGACGGCGTCTTCGGCCATTTGGCGGTAGGTTGTCCACTTGCCGCCGGCGCAGGTGAGGAGGCCGGAGGAGGAGACGGTGACGAGGTGGGAGCGGACGAGGGATTCGGTGTTCTTTGCGTTTGGGTCCTTGACCAGGGGGCGGATTCCTTGCATGAGATGTTAGTTTCTTGGTCCTGGCCTGAGAGCGATATCGGAGGGAGGGGGAGGGAATGAGAGGAAAGCTTACCAGACCAGGCAGAGAGAACATCGGCACGGGACAGGGCGGACTCGGGGGTAATCAGCTTGTTGACCTCCTTGAGAATGAACTTGATGTCGTCCTCGCGGGCAATGGGCTCGCGCTCGACGGGGGCAGCGTTATCCGTGGTTCCAGCCAGAGTGTATCCTTGCCAGGGCAGAACAAAAATGACACGACCGTCCGAGGTAGCAGCATCCAATAGACCGATTCCGTTGGGGCAGATGTCGCCAGGCAGCATAATGTGCGCACCAGAGGCAGGGGCGACGATGGGCTTGCGGTCCGGGTTGTCCATGCACTCGATTGCGTCGGCAAAAGGGCCGGTAGCGTTGATGACGCCCTTTGCGCGGACGGTGAAGGGGGCGCTGCCGGGGTTCTTGACGTCGCGGACTTGGGCGCCCGTGATCTTGCCGGTGGAGGAGTTCTTTTCCAGAGAGGTGACTTCGACATGGTTGAGGACGGTGGCGCCGTAGAAGGCGGCGGTGAGGGCGAGAGAGACGTTCATGCGGGAGTCGTTGTGCTGGCCGTCATAGTAGACGAGGGCACCGACCATGTTATCCTTTCTGAGCTTGGGGAAGGCCTCCATGGCCTTCTTGGTGGAGACGTAGTAGGAGCTCTCGAGACCCTGGGAACCGGCGAGGAGATCGTAGGCCTTTGTGCCGGCCCAGAAGTAAGGAGTCTGCCACCACTTCTGGATGGGCAGGAGAATAGGCAGGGAAGAGGACAGGTGCGGGGCGACGTTGAGGAAGGTCTTGCGCTCGTGAAGGGCCTCCATGACGAGCTCGAGCTGGGAGTAGTCGAGGTTCCAGACGGCCTTTTCGAGGTAGCGGACACCGCCATGAACGAGCTTGGTGCTCTTGGACGAGGTTCCAGCAGAGAAGTCGTCGCGCTCGACGAGGGCGACCTTGAGGCCGCGGGTGACGGCGTCGAGAGCGATGCCGGTTCCCGTGGCGCCGCCGCCGATGACAAGGAGGTCGTATTCTTGGGCATCGGAGTTGTGAGCGCGCAGGTCGGCCAGCTGTGAGGCGCGGTCCTTTGCCGCGGGGAATGAAGGCGGGACGATCTTGCCCTGGTCATCGCGCTTGAGCTCGACGAGGGCCTTGTCGAAGTTGTGAGCGCCGCGGCCACTGAGGAAGGTTGAGTAGGCGACGACACCACCAGTTGCCGCGGCGGCAGCGATGGCGACGGGCCTTCTCAGGCTCGAGAAACGAGACGCCATGCTGGCGGGTGTTTCTTGTGTGTGTGTTTTCTTGTGATCTTTTCACTCGGTGAGGTTTAGACCGAGTCCGAGAAGGACGGGACGATGACGGTGGAAGGCGCGTCTGGTATAGGTGACCAGTCCGGGCGTGTAGGGTGTGGGATGCCCTTTTGGTGAATGCTTTCCCTCAATGGTGATGTGTTAGGAGGGGGAGGGGTTCACAGGTTGATGATCCTGGGAAGAATCAGGAAGGTGAAGGTAGGGGAAAAGAAGTAAGAATAAGAGAGGTAGGAAGAGGAAGAAAAGGCTCAAGGGCTTAAGAGGGACCGAAGGGGTTGAGGATTGTCGATCGGTAGATGACCCAAGTGAGTGGGTAGATTCCGGGTGGCAGAAGAGCAGGAAGCTGTGCTTGTCCGGGCTGGGCCGCCTCACCCGCGAAGTATGGACTGTTATTCGTGGAATGACACCCCGAGCTCGAGAAGGAATGGTCCCGTTTGGCGCGAGCAAAAATCTTCCGTTGGACTGACTGGGCAGGGCGGAAGGGCAGGGGATGTGGGTATCAGAGATGGGAGAGAGGGCGACCTGATGTGAGGAAAATAAAAAAACAATAACGAAACTTGAGCCCGGCAGAAAGAGGCTAAAAGTAGATCGGGGGTGGAGGGGGGTACGAAGATACCTTGTGATGACGGAGATCGGGGGATGGATGGACGGACGGGGGGTCAGACGGAGAGAGAGACATGCAGCTTTGGCCGGTAGCGATGGATGGAACACACGGACAAAGCGATGAGGATGCCAGCTCAGACACAGCTCTTGCTTGGTGTTCGCAAGGTATTATCGCTCGCCATTGCCAATTGGACCTTGACCCCCACGTGGTCGCAGGCGCGTCTGCGGTATGGCAGCATGGCTCATCTTGAGACTTTTTTTGCTGATACCTTGTCTGTCCTGACCACCATGCCTGCGTTTGCTACTTTGTGCTACCTTATGCCACATCACTGCATGCTATCATCTATCGCAGCTTCATCAGCCATGTAGCTACACAGTAGGTACGTTGTGGTGAATGGTGGCAATGGCAGTGGTGAAGGGCAGTGGTGAAGGGCAAACGGTCTCCGGAAGCAGCAGCAGCAATGCACTCGAGTCGGGGTCTGACATCATGGGTACCGAGCTCACTCCGAGCTAGCAATTAGCAAGCAGCAACAGCACCCCAACACTGGCTGAGTGACTGAGCAGAGTCAGGACATGCAGTGAACCGGAGTGAGTGAGAGACGGGAAAAGACCCGCTTCTCGTTCGTCATGTCGGTAACGGCGCAGGATCCAGTATGGAGAAATGAATGGGGAAAAGGCACGCAAATCTGGAGGTGGGAAAGAGACGTCGGTGCCATCCCATCCGTATACGTAGATGGATCCGTAATTGTATGGTGTTTCCAGTCAGAGCCTCAAATATGCCACCAGGGGTCTGTCTGCACCTCGGTGTCGACTGGCCGAGATGGTGACATGTTTTCGGTATTCTCTCGGTGCTGATGTTACATGGAGCAGTGTGCCCCCTGTCTCGGTGGTCTCGGTTGACATCGCCGACCACTGAAGAAGAATTGGAGAAGGTGCGGCCCAGGTTCCCAGAGAAAGGAAGGAAGGGTCCCGCTAAGAACTGGAAAGTGCAGGTGGGGTCACAGATTTGGAGACCTTCCGTCAGCTGGAGGGAAGGCTCCACTGGACCTTGAGGTTCGCAATGATCGGCGGGATCCTCCGGCCGAAAAGTACGTCCTCTTCCACTTTAGCCCCTGCTTCCAGCCCTGACCCTCTTTTCCCGTGCCACACGTGCCTTCTCCTCTTTTCGGTTTACCACCAACACCACCACCACCACCAGTCTCCACTTCAGCAGTGCCAGACGGCGACACTGCGGCCTCGACTCTCGCTCGTCCTCGGTGTTGCATTCCCGTCACTCACCACATCCACATCGCAGACCTGGACCACCACCACCGTCCAATACTACTGGGCAGTGCTCCATAGTCCAATCCAATCACGCTCACTGCAGAATCAACAGCAAGGCACAGTCACTCGCCTGCTGGATCTCGAGACACGCATTGCATGCCCTGCGGATGCCTCACTCAGTCACCCAGTCACCCAGTAGTAACAATCACCACTGCCAAACGGCGACTACACGGCGACCACCAATCGGCCCGGCGAATGGCCCGCGACTGATGTCTCCTCGTCGACCCTCCCCAACGTCTCCATCAGTGTCCATCGTGGGATGTTTGCCCACACAGCGCCACGCCATACTGCCGCTAACTACCCTTATCCTTTGCAATCCTCACATGTCGGCCCTTATACAGGGGCCTGATTACTATGGATCTCGCCTCACTTCTCAACTTGAGGCCCGATTGTGAGGCTTGCCCAACAGCCCAAGGGGCATCAACCAGCCAAACAATTTCTTCCAGGGCGGATTTCTGCTTCATCTTAAGAACCAGATGCCGTCCTCTTCTATCCATCCATAGATAGTACTGCGGACCGTTTTTGGTTCCCGGCCACGGGACGCTGCATTACACAGACGCCGCGCCATTTTGGTGACCGAACTATCGGGATTCACAGCCAACAAACGCCGTACAGTCGAACCTGTCTTCGTTGCCTTTTTTTATTTTTTTTTATTTTTTTTTAACCTACATATCATCGACTAGCCCACCCACCATGGCATCGCTTACACTACGCACGATATACTGCCACCACTCGCCAAGCTATCCAAGTCAGCAAAACCTGCCTCCAGTCTGCCGACTCTTCCCTCCAGACCCAGCAATTTCCGCAACTCTTTACCATCATCGATCACGCGCAAAACCCCTACGCAGTGCAGCGGCCGACGTCCGAGCTTGACTGACAAGTCACTCTACCTCTGCCATGTACCTCGACCTACTCTTGTATGGGTACTTGGGGAGTGTCCGGACACGAACCCCTCCTGGGATACGACTGCGGTAGGGACACCGTTGTCGCACCCGCACCGCATCCGCACGCCGCAGGGCACACGCCCGCCGTCCACTCCTCCGTGGCCGCTACCAAGTTTCTTCGCTGCACATCCCTCGGCCGTCACGGCCACGCCGCAGTGCCACGCCGAACATTCCGCGCCGCCCCCTGCAACTCGCGTGCGAAAAAGTGGGAGGAAGCAAGTTGAGGTGGCACACGGGTTGAATTGCTGCCAATCCACAACCACTTCGCAACTCGGCTCCCCTACCCACGCAAACGGTCACGATACAGTCAGTTTTCTTGCTGCGCTGCCAGATGATGCGATGGGCCAGCTTTGGTCCGCCAACCTGTCCAAGTGCTGCGTATCAGGTCCCTGTCTACGACAGCCACACAACCCAGCTCGAAATAGTCCTTCACCCCCCCAGTTGACTTACACCCAAACGCAGGTCAATCCATCACCATGTCCTCGTTTGATGACCTTGATTTGCGCCTACATTTTGAAACTCGCAGGTTGCAGCTGCGCCCCACGGCACGTTCGCAGCCAGAGTACCAATCTTAGCACTACGACAAGTATCGCACCCAGAGTTCGTCGTCTCGCGCTACCGAACCCTCTAGCCAATCTGAGTAAGATGGACCAGGTCCCAGGGTGCAACTCGACAGCGACGTTTCCTGCACGTCCACTAGCTCTTGGCTGTTTCTACCCCGCGCTTCCAGACGAAGCACCAGCCAGACACAACCTTATCTCACGACGGGCAACGTTCGCCGGGCCACTGAAGAAGGGCCATCGATCGGAGACAGCTGTATTACGAGTCAGCTTCGCTCAGAGTTCGAAGCCATCGGCCTCTCATCGATGAAAGCACGATCTCCAAGTTACTATACGCAACGGGAACAATACGGGCCATCGTCAGACACACTTACACGCAACGTCCGTTGCGGGTGCAAGATGCCCATGGGGACCACCCATTTCCCCAAGCTGGGGTCGAGACGGAGCATGACCCGGGCTCCAGTCGGTCTTGATACTGCAATTGCTACCCGAGTCTACGAACTATTGGATTCCAGACATTCCAAAAGAGAATGTGCAACCGCGGACCCAGACATTCGGGGTCGCTGTCAGGGTCAATCTCAACCTTTGAGGCCTCTGAGAGGTCAGAGGCGGGGCTACATTCACGATTCACCACACCAAAACCCCAGTCTCCCCAACAAGATGCAAGCCCACGCCATCATGGATTACATGCAAAGTGCGAGCATTTTGTTGGTCTGGATTCTTTTGGACTGGTGGTGGTTCAGCTTTGCTGCACTGGAGATTCGGAAGCGATTCCAGTTCCCAGCGGCGTGGGCAGGTCCCTTCCCGCTAGCCAAGTTGGCGGCGTTAGGCCCCCGTAATTTGGGCCCATGTCTCTGAGCAAAAACCCCCGACTTGACGGAAGAATTGTTCACCTGGCCCGCCCTCGGGGCAATCGTGCCAATCTTCCAGCGAAGGTGGCTTTTTTTCTCGTCTCCAAGGGTCTCCTTCACGAACATACTAATTGCTGGCCATGGGCGCACATCGTAGTTGAGAAAGAGGATTGTCTTTGCCTCTTGATGGCACTCTTTTCTCTCGTGTATTGCGTAGTCACCAAGGGGAAACATTCTTTGAACTCTGAAAATGACTTTGTGATTTGAAGACAAGACACCGCTAATCCAACCCACCACGCCAATAAGCAAGCAACATCACCAGCACCTCAGCACCCAACAGGACAACAAGCAAGGCAAAAAGCCAAGAAACAGGAACGACGGAATGCAGCTGCAAACAAGCTCATGATAAACGATTTTTCGCCCGTGTTCGCTTTTTTGGGGTGTTGAGACCGTAAGACAGACCCATCCTTTTTGTGTTTCTTATTGTTTTTCCCTTTCTGTTTTTCCTCAACTTGAGAAACGCATAACTGCGCTGGATCAAGTCGAGAGGTTGTCTCGTTGAAGGCAGGAGGGGGACCTTCGAGTCGATCGCTCGGCCGTCCCAGTCTCTCATTTCTCTCTCCTCTCTCGTTATCCGAAACCCGTGGTATCATTGTCTGCCAGTTTCTTTGCCTTTCTCACTCTCGCACACTCATAAGAGATCGTCGTGGAGGTCGTCGTCGTTCTCATGAAGATGGACCGAATCCTCACGATATGATCCCGGTGTCAATCTCATCATCACTCATCAAGATGAAAACAACATCTCTCTCTCTCACTTTCTCATCATCAAAAACGCACAAATCGGACACTACGTGAAGCGAGGACACTGTCTACACCTTCTCCAAGCGGTTCTTGTAGGTGTTGGACCAGACGTCCCGGCGCGGGCGGAAGAGTCGGGTGAGGCCAAAGTAGGGCGTGTTGATGGGACTCTCGCCGGTGAAGATGAAGACGTCGTACAGGAAGCCGCCAAAGAGGGTGCCGAAGAAGGGGGCGACCATGGGGATCTGCGGAGATGGAATGTTAGTCACGAGACTTCAGAACAGGATGTGAGGTGAGGGATTCGCCACTCGGAAGGACGACGTCGGCCGAGGGCCACAAGACTAGCGCATACAGCGACGACGACGACGAAAAACCCCGAGCCCCATCAGAAGATAGGGGGGAGACCGAGGCAGGCAGGAAAGGAATTTTCTTGCTGCTTACCCAGAAATAGTATCCACCGGCGGACCACACTTCAGACCCGTATCCGAGAATGTACGAAACCAGGCGGGGACCAAAGTCACGAGCCAGGTTGATGGCGTAGCCAGTCTCCCAACCGAAGCAAGCACCGATGCCGAAAATGAGGAAGAAGAGGGCCAAGGGCATAAAGGGGCCCGCAGCTCCGTTGGTGGGATCGGCGAGGGCGAAAATGGAGAACATGAGAATGGTGGAGGCGACGATTTCCGAAAAGAACATGCCCGTCCGCGTCATGAAGGCGGCCGGGTACGTGCAAAAGATGCCGGCGGTCGAGTTGGCGCCGCCGACGGTGCGGATGCCCGGGCCGCCCTCAAAGGCGTCGATGGCACTGATGTAGTTTCCGTACACGATGAAGGCGCCGGCCATGGCGCCCAGGAGCTGGCCCATGAAGTAGACGGGGAACTTGCGCCACGGGTGGCCGCGGTACACGCAGTTGGCGAGTGTCACTGCCGGGTTGAGATGACCACCGGATTTCTTGCCCACGTAGACACCGAGCATAACTGCCAATCTATGAAGCAATGAGTTAGTTGATTCATTCTCATCTTTTCTCTCGTTTCTGTGCTCGACTTCCGCCGAGACTCTCGTTTCATTCAAGATTGCGCAAGCCGAAAAAGCCACGCACTCGTGAAGTGAAGTCGGAACACTGGGAAGGATCGAAACTTACCCCCAACCCCAAGAGATACTCTGGTAATCACCCTTGGTGCTGTTGCTAAGAACGACCTGGGCAACGACACCGTCGCCAAAGAGGATCATAATCATGGTTCCAAAGAACTCGGAGAAACCCTCCTGACAGTTCTCACGGATACGCGACCACCACAGCTGCTCCTCCTCATGGTGAGGAGGGAGCATGCTGCCAACGGCGTGCTCCTCGTGGGTCTCTTCGCCTCCCATGTCGTGTTTATAAGTTGGAATATGCTGCTTGCCGACGGACGACGACTCTGACACCGATTCCGCTGTATGGACAGTGATGACCATTAGAACCTCGATACGATAACGTTTACGATTTCTCTCGAAGGGACGAAGGGGCTCGAGGGTGGTGAGATGGATGGATGGATGAGGAGTGAGAAGGACTTTGAGAAGGAGAGGAGATGGAGAAGGAGAGAAGATAAGAAACGCGGGGACGGTGAGATGAAGATGAGATGAAGAGATGGACGAAGGTCTGGCCAAGGTATCATCCCACGTCCATCCCATGGGGAAGCAGCATCTTCTTATGGTCCCCACGGGCTCGTGGTGTTCCCACGGGGCTGGACACCGTTGCAACCAATCCACCGGGTTTGGCAGTCATTCTTTGGGGAAAAGAGGAGAGAGGGATGGTTGGATGGACACATTGAGATGGGGCGGGGTGTTGATACTGGGGGAGTGAGGAGTGGGCAGTGGAAGTGGGAGGGGGTTTAGGTCTAGGGGGGCGTATACGGTATCGCCAAACGGAAATCATGGACGCTTACCCATCTTTGGTCACTTTGCAGATAAGTTGTATGCTTGATTTGACTCTTCTTCTTCTTTTTTTTTCCTTCGGTCTCCCTTCAGCGGGTTAGGGGTGTTGCGAATGTGGATCTGTTGTACCGAGATCACTGATCAAGTAGACTGATTTTCTTCCGGGATCCCACGACGCTTAGGATCACCACGACCTGCGCGCGGCGGTGACTGATACGAGATTGGTTCGAAATCCTTGAAATGGCTTCCACAATTCCGGATATCTGGGATCACCGACAGTTCGGGTCCTTGGATGAACAGCCTCGGTGATACGAAAAGGAAAAAAACGAAGAGCAAAAGTTCGACAATTGTTCCTAAACGGGATTCGTGCGTTACGGGTCTCGCGGAGAGATGGAGATTGGCACGCGGGATGAGGATACCGAGGGGACTTGACGATGGACGACGCTATGGGATGGGTTGGTCAAGCGGAGGAGTGAGAAAAAATCGAACGATGTGGGCGGGTGAGATGAAAGTCGCTCAGTTTGTGCGTGTGTCCAGGTCGGTCAAGTGTGTGTATGTGAGAGGGAGAAAAAAAGAGAGAGAGAAGGAAGATGGCACGAAGGTGGGACAAGGGGATATGATGCAGTTCGGTGGCTCACACCGAAGTTGAAGCGATTTGGCGGCCGAGATGGACGAGACGTTGTCGCCGGACGGCGGCCGAGGCTTTGATGAAGAGGAATTCTGGACCTATGCTGGCTTTGGTGTACTTGGGTGGTGCTTCTCACTCCCGTCTTTCGTCTTGGCCTTGTCCACCCCGCTCATTAAGGAGGGACCCCCTTCTCCGGGTTTGCGCCAAGGCAGATGTGGTGTGCGCGCCGAACGGATCAGGAAGAGGATGTACGGATACTATCTGCGGCTTCGTGGGTAAGGAGACAGGACGCACAAGGTTGCGCAATGTAGAGGTACGGAAACGACGAATCTACTCCACTCGCGCCACTAATAGGCTTCACTTCCCGGCAAGGAGAATGTGTGTGTGAGAGAAATGCGCGCCAGGGCCCAGGAGAAGGACTAATGCCCTTTGCAACCTCGCATGGGATGAAATATGTGGTTCCTCAGAGGTAAGCTTCTGGGGCAGGTTCCCACGTGTGGAGAGGGGCGACGGATGCCAATGGTGACTGTACGGAGTACAGATACTCTGTGAGAGAGGGCGGAGTTGTTGTACAAGTTGCTGTACGAGTGAAGAGGCGCGCGTGAGGTTGAAGGATGTGGGATTGAGTACGTAGTAAGAGGCACGAGGGTAAAAAAGAAGAGGGGACTTCTTTCTTTGGCCTGTTGCAAGGAGGCTGGAGTGATCGCGTGGTGGACTGGACGGGTGGACTTGAGGTAAGTTTTCGGTGCGTCTTCCGAACCAAGGACCCAGTTTGAATGAATCCTTCCTAATCGTCGTCAAAAGTATAGAGACGGGTGTGACGGGGAAAGCGAATAAAAAAAGTTGATTACGCGGGGCCAAGTCGTCGTATGCAGCAACTCAATTCTCTTGCTTGTTTCCAGTCAGTCAGCTTTTCCCCAAACTTTGTCCAGTTACAAACCAGAATCTGGGGGAGATCGGGGGTGAGACCTACGCTTGCTACGGTACGACTACCTTGCAAAGGAAGAATGTACTGAAAGTCTCATGACCTGCCAGTGCCACAGCTTGTCGTCCTTGCTCCCTGGTTTGCCGATTGATTAAAGCCGAGTTTGAACTCTGACTGATCAGATCGGAAGATTGCCTCTTCCATGATGCATCCCTGAAGCCATCTGGGGCTCGGGCGATGGACGCCAAGGGTCCATTGAGAGGTGGTGGAGCCGCTCCATCGTCCACGGACCAAATCTGACAGTGACGAGCGCGGGCGAGCCACACCACACCAAAACTATGTAACCAGCCGCGGCAAAAACGTCATACACGAAGGGTACGCCTATCATCATTGGCGTGTGATGGTGCGCGCGGCGTTCCGTGGTGTCGACCGAAGGCAGAGAAGAGACGGACTACTTCCCGTTGAAACCCATTTGCGGCTCATTTTTTTTTCTCCCCTGTCTCTCATTATCTCTCGTTCATCGCCGGCCAAGGTTCAAGCGTTTCTTCCAATGACGTTAGCCGTCCACAACCAAATGTGGAAAAGGCGACAAGCAAGAGAGAAAAAACTCTACACGGCGAGCCGGCGAGCCGAGGCCACCATGAGCCCTCTTCTCTCCTCGGTAGCACTGGCAGACCACATATGTCTTTCCGTTGGTCCCATCTCTGCCATTCCTCCAGCCTCTAGGCAAACCAATTCCGTCCAAAAGCTCCAGCTGGTCCCAAGCAAGCCGGGCCCGGCGTTGTTCTTGGTCTGCTTCGTAACGGGACTTTCGCCTCTTTCCCCGCAGTTGGTTACTCGAAATTGGACAAATGAGATGAAAGGTGGGAGGGCGGGTGCAACGTAGTGGAGGGGAACCAGGTCAGCGATGTGAACAATGGTTTGTCGGTCTTGTCCCGTTTCTGACAAGACGATGAGCGCGATGGTCGGGCAGGGGGTGTCAATGGTGTTCTTTTCGAAACGCATGCAGGCCGGCAAATGATTTGGAGCAATTGCCTATGGGTTCATGGCCCATGGGGGAAGAGGTTTCTGCCATTGCTGGATAGGCAATACCTAGCCATTCGGCATGGCCCAGAAAGAGAAGACTCTCTTGACTCTTTGGACCACGTATCCGCAAGAGTCCAGACTCTTGATCGGAATGACTGGCAGATTAGTCTGTTGGTTCGTTCGTTCGTTCGGCCACTGCTTCTAGCGTTGGCGTTGGAATCTCGTCGCAATTGTCGCCTGTGGTTGGTCGGTCGCCCGCGGCGCCGAATCCCATTTGCCGCTGAATATGGCCCTTTAAGACAACGAACATGGACATGCCCTGGTGCCCTCGTTGGAATGGGGTCGCAAAGATCCCCCCCGGCCCGGCGTCCTTGCCTTTTCCATGCTGAAAATGTGTCACCTGTTCGTGTGCGCAAAATAGCATCAGCAGCAACTAGCAGCAGAACCAGTAGCAAACGCCAAAGGAGAAAAAAGACCCAGCCAGCAAACCAGAGGCGCAGGCACCGCACGCGGGCGCGGAGGTGGCCGCTGCATCCTCCTCCCGTCCCAGCTCTAGCCCATGTAGGCAAGGCCACCAGCCCATCTACTTTTCTGCTCGACCAGTGACCTGCATGCCTGCCAAGGTGCTTGGTCTAGTTCGTAGAGAAACTCGACGACTCAAGGTAGCTTGCCATCTTTGCTCGTAGTCGACCCCGCTTTCTGGGGCGAGCCTCGGGCCACCGGTGCTTCATAAAGAGATAAAAGCCCGGCATACGGCCGGACCCACCGATGCCTCCGTGGGAGCTCGCCGACGCAGACCGAAACTGCTGCTGTTGCAGTGCGACCTGGAATGACATCAGCCCCATCACGAGGTGATCCGGCCCCCGTCCTCCTCCACTTTTGCTCGCTGCTCACGGCCGACGTTGCTTGCCAATGTCGAACAATGACCGAAGTAACTCGGGGCATCCACCCCGAAACATTTCTCCCCCAACTTTCTCGCATGCCTACTCCCGAGTCCGTACGAATACCTATCAAGTTACCAACAACCTAAATGGCTAGTATGCCAGTCAGCTGTCAAGGTAGTCAGTCTACTATGGATACCCGTGTAGACCAACAAGTACCTACACGCCCATGGTATCTATACGTATAGCCTCGTTCGATACCGAAGCAGTGGTACGCAGACAGATAGACTGACAGACCGACCGGTTGCTTGCATCTCTCGTTCCGGCTTCTCGCGTGGAAGGATTCGCCGGCCTGTCAGATTCTTTAGACTGCTTCCAACGCAACCCCGTTCGATCCGTTCGCATTTCCCCAGTGGGGATTGGTCTTGGATCCGGGGACCCCCCCTTTGACAGTCCAGCGGTTTTTTTTTTTCTCTTGACCCAAGCCCAGCTCCTTGGTGCTCATCTCGTGACATCTCCACACGATCTGGGGATGGGGTAAGAGAGATGCATGGAAATGAGGGGTAGCTCTCGAAGAAAGCTGTTTGTTCCCCATGGAGGGAGCTAACCCGACACGCCGCGTGCCCTTTTGCGTTGCGCTTCCGAGAACTGGAGCTGGCTGCTTGCTGCTGGCTGCTGAAGAGCTGAGAGTTTCCCACATGCGCGGCACCTACAAATATTTTTGTCAGCCCGTGAAACTTTAGGCTTTTGTCGTGTGTCTCTCTCACTCCCTTCTCTTCATCCCGTCCAGCAAGATACCCAAAATCGTCCGTCCCTTTCTCTTCTCTGCCGCTGCCGCGCCACACCGTTGCCGTCTTTGAATGCTATCGTCTCTTCTCCCCAGTCGATTTAAACAAACTTCAGACAAAATGTCTCCCACTTCCGTAAACGGGGGTGCTGGCTCCAAGATCTCCTTTGTTGGTGCCATTGACCAGGGCACCACGAGCACCCGCTTCCTCATCTTCAACCCCCACGGTGAGGTCGTTGCTACTCACCAGCTCGAGTTCAAGCAGATCTACCCTAACCCAGGGTAAGTCGTTCTTCCTATGTGACCACTACTGGCGCATGAAAAGTATTACGCAGAGTGAGAAATTAATCCATTTGCGACAGCTGGCACGAGCATGACCCCGAGGAGCTCGTTGCTTCCGTCGAGACGTGCATTGACGGCGCCGTCCAGGCTTTCGAGACTCAGGGCCACTCCCGCGAGCAGATCAAGGCTGTCGGCATCACCAACCAGAGAGAGACCACCGTCCTTTGGGATACGACCACCGGCAAGGCTCTGTACAATGCCATCGTCTGGACCGACACCCGCACCAAGGATCTCGTTCGCCGTCTGAAGCAGCGTCTCGGCGCAAGCGAGCTTACCCAGCGATGCGGTCTTCCCCTCTCCACATATCCCTCCGTCGGCAAGCTCCTTTGGCTTCTGGAGAACAGCCCTGAGGTCAAGGATGCTTACGAGCGTGGTGTTCTGGCCTTTGGTACCATTGACACCTGGTTGGTCTACAAGCTGAACGGCGGTACTGCCCGCGACGTTTACGTCTCGGATCCCTCCAACGCCTCCCGTACCATGTTCATGAACATTCACACTTTGAAATATGACGAGGACCTCATTGATTGGTTCAGAATCGACCCCAAGAAGGTCAAGCTGGCAAAGATTGTCCGTTCTTCCGACCCCGAGGCGTATGGTACGCTCCACAACACCGTTCTTAGCGGTACCAAGATCACCGGTTGCTTGGGTGATCAGTCCGCTGCTCTAGTCGGTCAGAAGGGCTTCACGGCTGGTCTCGCAAAGAACACGTATGGCACGGGTTGCTTCTTGCTCTACAATATCGGGCCCAAGCCCGTCATCTCATCCCACGGTCTCTTGACCACTGTCGCTTTCGACTTCGGCCCTGGCAAGACCATGTACGCTCTCGAGGGTTCCATTGCTGTTGCTGGATCCAGTGTCAAGTTCCTGGTCGACAACTTTGGCTTCATGGAGTCTTCCTCCAAGCTCAGCGCACTCGCCGAGACGGTTGAGGACAACGGTGGTTGCACCTTCGTCACTGCCTTCAGTGGACTCTTTGCGCCTTACTGGATCGATGATGCCCGTGGTACCATCTTCGGTATCACCGCCTACACCCAGCGTGGCCACATCGCCCGCGCCACCCTTGAGGCCACCTGCTTCCAGACCAAAGCCATTTTGGACTCCATGGAGAAGGACAGCGGTGCAGCCCTGACTGAGCTCGCCGTTGACGGTGGCATGTGCAACTCCGATCTCGTCATGCAGGTAAGAATAGAACCCCCGGACCTTTTCCGAGCCTCGGGCGGAGAAATCAAGCTGACCCATGTACTCCGTAATAGACCCAGTCCGACATCATTGGCATCCCTGTCAACCGCCCAGGCATGCGCGAGACCACTGCCCTCGGCGCGGCCATCGCGGCAGGCTTCGCTGCAGGCGTCTGGAAGAGCTTTGACGAATTGAAGGACGTCAACCTTGAGGGCCGCACCATCTTCAAGCCCCAGATCTCCGAAGAAGATGCCTCTGAGCGCTTCGGCCGCTGGGAGAAGGCTGTCCAGATGAGCAAGGGCTGGTCGAGCTGAGCGGGTTTTGCTTGGGAGTTCTTCACGTGATAATGTCTTCTTTTTTTTTTCGTTTCGATATACCACAGTCTGTTGTTTGGGAGGTCCATTCACAATGGGCGCACGCACATGCGATCCGGCGCCGTTTGGAGAGAAAAATCCAATCTGTATCATAGGTAGCACGGCATTATGACGCATTTTGCCTCTGTCGGAAACTCGATTTTGTGCGCCAGAAGCTGGTTCGTTTGCCCTGTTCACCGATGCAAGTCTTTGTAAGAGCGCCAAGTCGACGGCTCCAGGGAAAGCCGCGGTCGCAATGCTGTCTCGACCCGTCCCCACGTGCGCATGTTCCTTGTAAAATCCGGATGATCGGAGTGTAAATCGTCGTCCATGACCCCGTTCAAACTGAGTCGTGAAGCAGGCAGGAGCGGAATGCAGTGACTTCATCGCGATCCTCAGCCTGCTGCGCGGCCTTGTTCCGGGGGGGTATTGGCAAAAAGGACCCTCCTCTTGTTATGGGCGTTGTTAGTTGTAGGCTTGTAGCCTACCTGTCAGCCACCCGGTGACTACTGCTTCTGGGGCCTGTGGAAGAAGACATCGTCAAAGCCACTGCCGTTTACCCCCACCTTTGACGGTTGCATCGCCCCATGGATGATCCTCGCGGTAGCAGGCTTGACAGGGGAACCATAAGGAGCGGGGGAGAGAGAGTTCGGAGTGGCCGGGGTGCGGCGCTGTTTGCCGTATGGAAGGGGGGTTTTCGGCAGCAAACTTGGAGAAGAAAATTGAGGGGAACTGTCTAACAGAGGCAGCGCGGTTCCTGCATGTCTTGCGGTAGTCTGTATTAGCACCGTTGTTCCGTCGTAGTGACCAGCGTGTCAGTGTCATGCCTGGTGGCTTCGGAGATGGCTCTGGTTATCGTAATCGCCCCCAAGGGTTCATCATTGGGCGCAACGATCTCCCCTCACCCGTTCCGTCCATCCCATGCCATGGGCGGATGCTGTGTGTAACGAGTTTCCGGGAAAACGAGCATGCCGGGCGCAAGTGGTTGGTTGGTTGGTGCGCATTGGCGGCACGGAGGAGTCTTCATTTCTGGTACCGTACACGGTTCCGTCGTCTTCCGCAGTCTTTGTATGTAATATGTACACTCTTTCTGTCACGGTATTAGTTGGCAGCGCAGACAGACAGGACGGTCAGACCGCGTAAAGTAAGGGACAGTGACAGAGTTGCGCAAGAGATCCAACTCTTATTGTGGACGAGAGTGGGCCGACGACTGGATCTCTCTTTTTTTTCTGCCCTCCGTGCCAGCCATCTCTTCAAATGGCTTGTCGGGAGAGAACACCGAAGGACCCCGTCCCCCTCTCACACTTGGTCAGACTCAGACACTCGAGCGCTTGCTGACAAAGTCCCTCATCGCGGCCTTGGCTTCCCGAGTCTTTTCCACCTAGTCGACTAGTCAGTCCTTTTTGCCTCTCGCTGAAGACTCGGTGCTTGTCTTCTATCTCTCTCCACTTGTTCCTTCGACTTGCAGACTGCACTCTGCGGGTTCGAGCACAACACAAACTGGGTGGACTGACTGACACTGCAGCGCCTGCAGAGCTGACACCAGCACTGTTCGGTACACACACAGACGGTACAGAGGCTCTCTCCTGGATTCGGCTGCCCACGTTTCGCCCATCGACCCGGCCAACCAACGCGGACAAGGCCGGATATGCCCCATGCGCCCCAAGGTGCTGCGGTGCAATCCTTCACTCCCTCCAGCATCCCGGCCGGCTGAGGCAATTCGCTAGCCTGCCTTTTACTACTTGCTGCACGCCCGCTCATGAGTGAAATGACCACTTCCTGATATCAAATTCGGCCAGGCTCCTCACGGCTCCATCCAAAAAGGGTCCTGATAAGAGCAACACCTTCGCAACCCATCAAAGTAAAAACGGGAAATGTGGAGTTCCCACGACCATGGGACAGATATGCTAGACACGAATGCACGTCCGCAACAAATGGCCGAGGAGGAAGCGAACTCGGTGTTCAGCCACGACGAGGGCTCAAGTGGTGAAGACACGACAAACAATGGCTCGGCCGGTGCACCGAGGAAGCGTAAGAGGGAGAAGCACCAAAAGACATCGTATGTTGTGCGCTTCTGATTGTGTGGCCCCCCAAATGAGATGCATGGCCATCGACTGACGCGAATCCAGATGCGAACTATGCAAGGCGAGGAAGGTCAAGTGCGATCGTGCAGAGCCCGCATGTTCTTGGTGTGCCCGTCACAACCGAACATGCGTCTATCTAGAAAGGCAGAAGCCGGGTAGCCGTATCGGTTTCAGTCTCGAACTTGAAGCCAAGGTTAACAGGCTCGATGCTCTCTTGCAGGCTCTTGGTCGTCGTGTAGAAGATCACATCGCCCATGATCACGTCGCCACATCACAGGCTCATTCGCCATCCATCAGCAATCAGGCGCCATCACAAATCGAGGGATTCCGTCCTGATGGAAATGCGAATGGCGTCAGTCCGGCTCCGGGCCTTCCAAGAGGGCCACCAACCACGAATGGGAGAACACCAGCCTTCTCGAGCCCTTTCTGGCAGGGCGGTGACGCCCAAGAGACGTTACAGAATGGTGACCGGACTTCAGTTCAGGCTCTCTTGAACCTATCCGCAGGCGAGTCTTTCAGCCAAGCAGGCGCATCGCCGAGCGTCAACGGGCCTCGAAAAGATGCACACTCAGTCCCGACTGTCTCTGAGTTCCCGCCTCACGACATGCTGTACACGCTTGTCGACCTATACTTCAAACACTGCAACACGTGGTGTCCGATCTTGGACCGCAAAACGACCTTCGGTGCCTTTTTTGGTTCGACGTCCCTCAACGAAGCCGATCGTGTTTTGTTACATGCTATAGTAGCAACGACACTAAGGTTTATGAAAGACCCGCGGCTGTCGCCCGACATGCAGTCACACTACCATGCAGTGTCGAAACATAGGGTGCAGATATATGCGATGGAGAACGTGAGCATTGCCGCGTTGAGGGCTTTGGTGATACTCTGCCTGGACGAGTTGGGAACCTCAAATGGGCCGCGCGGTTGGAACATGCTCGCGTTGCTCTCGCAGAATGTGAGACAACTGGAACTCTGTGAAGAGAGCAGCGTGTATCTCACGGCCGAGGCAGAGGAGACGCCGCACACGGGCTCGATCCGTCGGGTGGCGATGGGCCGACCAGAATCTTGGATTGAAGATGAGGGCCGTCGACGGCTTTGCTGGATGGTTTATCTCCTTGATCGATACGCGACGATAGCGACAACGACGTTCGACTTCATGCTCGACGACAAAAAGATGAAGCGCGGTTTGCCGTGTTCATACGACCTCTTTTCGAGAAACGTTCCCGTTGAGACGAAGTCATGGAGTCCGTCATCCGACCAAACCGGCAGCCCGACCATCAATAAACCCGAAAACCTCGGCAGTTTCTCGTACCACTGCGAGATCCTGCGTATACTGAGCAAGGTCCACGACTTTCTCAAAACACCCATCGACGTAACATCGTCGTCGGAAATGGCGGTTTGGCGGAACACATATAGATCGCTGGACGGTGCGCTCGACAGCTGGTTGCAGAGCTTGCCCAGCGAGTACAGCAGAATTTCGGCTCTGTGCCACTCAGATCCCGCGAGCCGCGTCGCCAACTGGTTCATGCTGCATAGCGCATATGTCACGTCTGTGGTGCGTCTGCATTCCTCGGCTGCGTACCCCACTGTGAGATCTCACATCTTCGTCCCATCGCACTATGCCATGCAGAGGTGCTTGTCTGCCGTGCAAAGTCTCGGCGATATTGCGCAGGACGTCTTTGAGGCCAACGGCCTGGATCTCTTGGGGCCGCCATTCGCCTTTTCGTTATGGGTAGCCGCTAGGTTGCTGCTTATCCACGCTGCGACTGTTGGGTGTCCCGTTGATCCCAAGATTGACTTTTTCATCGAAACGCTTCGCCATGTTGGACAGTACTGGGAGGTCGCAAACAATTACGCCAAAATTCTTGCTCGGGTGGTACAGCGAGGGCGACAGGGCGACATGAGCTTTACCGCGATGAGGAAGTAAGTAATCCCATATGATGTCTTACCGCCCCCGGACCGTACTAACAGCAATGCCTCAGGAGTGCCCACGATCTGGTAACCTTGACATCCTCCACACGACGCTCTGGCATGGAGCCGACATCGACTCAAGTGACTTCGTTGAGCGAACTTGACAACATTGACGTTTTCGACTTTTTTAATTATCCCAAGATGTCTGAGCCGAGCTCACGGGCGACCAATGGTCAGACGAATTTACTACAGCCACAAGTGATGAGCGGGTTAGGCGGCGATTCCATGAGGACGACCGGGGTACCAGATCCAGAGTCGGATTGGCTGGGCTTCAGCACTCCCTTTAACTGAGGCTGGGGCTGAGGTCGACGCTGCGGGTTGCTTTTCCCTGTTTTATTCCCTTGACATATCGAAATATTGTTTCCACTTTTAGACAGCAAATATCATGGAAGCTGGGCCGGCGCTGGAGGCTTTGAGGAACCTGGTTGAGGCGTTCGTGGGGCGTTGTAGTACTTCTTCATTGATGGATCTCGTGTGGCTTCGCGATACAGCCACAAGGAAAGCTGGCAGATCGACCCAATTGAAACTGCTGATCCCCGCACAAGCTGAGGAGCTTCGATCCACTGTGACTGGCTGAGCCACAGACAGCGTCCGTGTGTGCCATGACGTTCGTTGAAACGCTGTTCCTGGTTCTCCCCCATCCTCTTCAATCTCGATTCTTCTTCCGACTTTGGCAAGGGTATCAATTGTGAAAACGACTAAACCAATCTCTTCGGACATTTCGAGCAAATTTGAATTAATCATGGCGCCGAACCAAGGCCTTGTGCATCCGACTGAGTACGACATCAAGGACAGCAATGTCGAGCTCATTGGCACGGACATTGACCACCAAGTGAAGTACAACTCTGCTGCTACCGAGCCAGCTTGGAATGAAGGCGAAGTTGGCCAAGCCGCTGGGCTTCATGTCTGGCGTATCGAGGAGTTCGAGGTCAAGCCATGGCCTAAGGAGAAGTATGGTCAGTTTATGGATGGCGACAGCTACATCGTCCTCAACTCGTACAAGGTTGGGAGCAAAGATGACGCCGAGAAGCTTGGGCATGACATCTTCTTCTGGCTCGGTGCCCACACATCGCAGGACGAGGCCGGTACCGCTGCGTATAAGACGGTCGAGCTCGATGAGTTCCTGCACGGGGCCGCGACGCAGCATCGTGAGCTACAGTCGGCGCCGTCTGATGAGTTTCTAGAGCTCTTCCCTCGCATCCAAATTCGCTCTGGAGGGGTAAGATCTGGCTTCCGTCATGTCGAAGACGAGGAGCCCAAGGAGGAGATTCTCACTCTGTTGCGCATCTTCAAGAACCCGTCAGTCGGTGCCAACGGCGTTGTTGTACACGAAGTCGAGCCAACGTGGAAAAGCTTGGACGAGGACGACGTGTTCGTGCTCGACACAGGCGACAAGATTTGGCAGTGGCAGGGCAAGAGCTGCAGCCCGATGGAGAAGGCCAAGGCTGCTCAGGTTGTCAACGACATGACGCTGGCGAAGCACATCGACGTCGAGGTTCTGGCCCAAGAAGAATCGAGATCTCGCGTTATCGTCACCCTTCTCGGAGGTGACGATGATACGCCTCAGTCTGGCTTCCACTGTCCCAGACCAGTTCGATCAGCATCCAAGGCACACGCCGGCGAGCGACCTCAGAAGCTTTTTCGCCTCAGCGATGCTTCCGGGGAGCTCAGATTCGACCTCGTCAAGGATGGCAGCAAGGCTGCTCTCTCGGACTTTGAAGAGCAAGACGTGTTCCTCTTGGATGACGCGGGCCGAGCCGTTTGGGTGTGGGAAGGACAGGGTGCAAGCCGGGGAGAGAAGGCCAACTGGCTCAGAGTTGCCCAGGCGTATGTTCGCCAATTGCAGGGGGGCTCTGAGGCCGATGAGGCTCATCTCACACCTGTCGCCAAGGTGACTCAGAGCAACGAGAGCAGGGCGTTCTTGAAGGCCGTGGCAGTTTGATGGGTACTGCATCGCATGAATACGAAAAGGAAGGGCCCGTGGGTCTCTGGCTAGCCGCTAGGTTCAGGATGTAGATGATCTCGAATAAGGGTCTTCCGTTGATCGTGTACTGTCCAGCCAATTGAAGTGGCCATTACCTCGGGTATACTCTGGTGATTCTTCTGCGAACATGTGATGTTGATGCTGGAACGAACAAGACCAATTGTCTACAAGAGATGGGCAATGACAATTGATGCAATGTGCAGTTTGAACAGAGGTGTCGTCAACGGAGATGGGATTGGAGGGGCAGCGGAGGACGGAGCTTGTGATCCGGGAAAGGCCAGGCAAGGCAGGAAGTCACGCGTCGCCGTGCCTGCTTCCAAGCTTGACATGTGCCTGCCTCGTCCTTGCCAGATAGAGGGCGATCGGCCATCGTCAGCAGGAACACCACAAACGGCAAGCTAACGCAGCTCCAGGCAGGAACAAGATGGAAAATGCATTTCTTTTTTTCAGCTTCCATGGCACCGACACCTCTAGGCACTCTCCTTCCTCCCGTTGAATGCCGGCAGAGCCTTCTCTTTCCCATGCACTTGGAGCGGCAGTCGTCTTTCCTTGGCAGGGGATCCTGAGATGAGCTGCGATCCAGTGCTACTTGGATGGGCCTGATGATGATTTTTGTCGTCCATGCCAGTAAGCTAGCGATTATGAGTACTAGCAGGCTAACATCGGTAGAAAGACGCCACTAGTACTTTGATATGGAACACGTAGACGGCTGGCGGGGATAGTCACATGCGGTAGCTGTAGCAGAATTGGAAGAATAAACGAATACTCAATTACAGAAGCAGACCAAAGTCGTCCGACTATGGAATCTATGGTATCTTTCCCTTCCCATGAACGCCTCTCGACTATTATCCGCCCGCGATTAGTTCTCCGTCATTTCGGCGTCTTTTCTGTAGCCACGGGCGGTCAACGCCAACGCGACGAAGAATGGACTCTGACCCTGCCGTACCACATCCACCCTCTGCCAGTCACACACGTTTTCCGTTCCGCCTTGCGTTTCCCATATGCCCGACGAGGTCAATCGTCTTACTTTCCGCCGTACTGGCTCATAATTCTTGCGATATTCTCCGCGGCTCTAGCCTGGTGGCGCGCCTCACTGGCCGCAACGTCCTCGCTTCGGAATTCGGCGCCATACGCGGTAGGTTCGTCGGACGCTGGTTGGTTCTGGTACATCGAAGTTCGTCGTTGGGCGAGCTCTTTCTTAGATTCCTTTGACGAGTGCTTGTGTGATCCCTTCGAGGAGGAATGGCTAGAACCCGTTGGATTAGTACATCAGCCTGACGCGCATCTTCTCCCATCACACCCATCGCCCGGGGCCGGATCATGTACCCGCTGTAAGCTGACTGTCCAGAATGCGCCATGTTTGCCTGTGGGAAGGATGGGCAGTGTGCGCAAAGTTGTGGGCGTAAATCGTGAATGACTGATCTTCAATGAATCAGGTAGCTAGCTGTTCGTGAGGTTCCGAATCTGACCGTTGGTGTGTGAAGTGTGCAGGTTCCTCAGGATCCAACTTGGCAGGTTTAAATACGGCCAGCGTGCAGAGCGCGCGAACCATTGCTTTCCAAATTCGAGGTTTGAAGGAGACATAATACACTTCCGACCCTTGCATGGTTGAGCTTGGCCTAGGGGAACAGCGAGTGTCTTTGCAATGTGTTGCGTCAGGTGGAATGCGGCCGTTCAACGAATAGAAGGCTCAAACGGCTACCCGACACCAAAGTCGATGGAGTCGGCTCAATTACAATGCCGCAGTATGGGCAGTAACGTTGAGGGGCGGCGTGCCATTCGAATCGAGGGAGCAGGTCTCCGGCAGGGGGGCGAGGTTGCCGAAGGATTCAATCCTGTGGTCCAATTGTTGTCTTGTTCCTGTTAGTCCTTTTCAGCCTGGTAAGGCGTCCCAGTCTGTTCCGCCCCCACCCCAAGCACATAATGGGCCCCACAGGTTGAATGCTCTCAAGCAGTGTGCCGGTGTTCCTGAAAAGACAGTGAAGTCGGAATTGAGTCGTTGTGGTTCCGATGAGTTGCAGCTCATACATCGTGCCGTCTGTGAAGTAAGTAGATAGCAGTGGTTTTGATAGCATCCTCAACCTCAAGCACGGATGCTCAAGCCCTCTGGTGCGATGAGCGTGAGCACTGAATGCTTTCCAAGAGGTTTGGTAATGTCAAGTAACTGACATGAGGTGTATCTTTCGCTTGAAAGAACCATCAACATTGGTCGCCCAAGCCGCGTGGACACCTTTGAAGATCTTTCGCATTGTAAGTTGTCTGCAACGAAGCTGGAGCATTGCCAAGGCCGGTCCAGACCAAGTTGATCGTAACTTGCAATGACGAAATCCGTTCGTCCGGCTAAATCAGCCAGATAGGAGACTGATGCGCAAAACGAAAGGCCATCGAGTGTGCTGGACTTGACTTCAAGCTCTTCGATCTCTCAGGCGTCCCACTGGACGACCGAAAGTCCCGTGCATGAGCCTGTAAGTCGCAGGTATGCGGGATGAAAGATGCTTCCTATTCGAGATTAATCACTGATTACGGTTATTGGCTGTGATGTGAACGAAGACCTGCCAACTTTGGCAAGCGGGCGTTGGGACTGTGTGACTTGAGAGGGATTGGGAGGGGAGGCTCCTGAGGTGAGCTCATGCAAATAGAAGTGGAAAAAGCTCCACGGGCAGCGCAGATTGGATGTAAGCGCTATCCAATGCGATGAGCCGACTCTCGTTGATGTGGCGCATAAATCTGCCTTGCCGAGAGTGAATGAGATCCAATCGTCGATGAGGTGGTGATGAGAAAGATGTGTTGAGAAAAGGGGGGCGCTTCCAGGTTCCAGATGATGCAACGTGACGCAGGCAAGAGGCCTCCGCGCGGGGCTTGCAGCTGGTCGCCAGCCGCCTCGTTTGCTGCCTCACGGTGCCTTGTTCAAGGCATCCATGGTTCGCAATCTGAGAAAGGCGTCCGAATTGCCTCGTTCGAAGAAAGTTGTCCGCCGATGGGTCGCCCAAAACATTGGTCGCCTCGCGATTTCGGTGGCTGCCTGGCCATGTGTTGCCGGGTGCTCTCAGGTGGTCTTGCTGAACCGTAAATATCGAGCTTGACGAAGCGAGAAGATTGTGGTGAAAGTCGTAAAACTGTTCGAAGACCAGTTTGATCAGAATCGGCAGGAAATCTGTTTGTAGGTCTTGTCCAAAGTATGGCGTTCGGTAGAATATGGTCGATATGGCGAATTGGAATTGGGGGCCGAAAGAGTTCATTCGGAGCGCAAATCGAGAGGGAGGGGGACGGGAATGGGCAGACGTATATGTAGGGCTGACCCAAAAGCATGGAGTGATGCCGAAGACGAGAGAATCCAGGTTGCCGGGAAAGAAGTCCTAGAGCAAGATTCCGTAGACGTGGGATGGGATTCTCGAGGACTTAAATGAAGATGGCATCAGGACTTTACGTCTCATCAGCGCGAGAGTTCACATCCGGTTGGCTACGGCGGCGCGCAGGTATCCCTGGTGTGATGTGCTCCGCCACAACGGCCATTTCTATTGGCTCAAGTACGGGAATCCTCCAGGCAGCAGGGCTTTTCCTTTCAAAACCGTCCAATGAAGGCACGAAGCGTCCCCTCAGCCCTATACACTTGTCGCACACCAACCAATCAGTCAGCGAGTGATACCCTGGCCCGCGAGCACTGAGGTTTGAGCACCTCTCTCTCCCGTTACCTCTGCAACTCTGCATGACAATGTGGCTGGCTGCATTTACCCCATTGATTGCACCTGGTAAATTCGCTGGCACGGTATAGCTTGATATAAGGCAAGGCAAGGTAAGTCGAAGCAAGGTACCTTGGAAAGTACGACCGAGCAGCAGTCCGGCTCCCCGATAACCATGCCGAGATCTTTGGGGGCCACGCTTTGCCTGAAAGGGCATGGATAAACAGGTACTCGAAGGGAAGATATACATCTGACTGTCATGAGCGGGGTGTTTATAAGATTATAGAAGATCGAAAAAACAAGCCATTGTCTTCTTTGGTCGAGTGAGGTCTTGAAAATGTCATGTTGATCAAAGTGCTTGTAGGTAGAAGCCCGGTGGTGGCCGACGCCCCATAATAATATCGGCCCCACTCAAGTGCCGAAAGTGGATTGCCCGCGCCGGCCTCGCCAACTGCAGTAAGACGGTAGGCACCTGACTGTGTTCTTCAGGTCCGGTGGGCCCCAAGCTTACATAAGATCAGACACTGAAGGCACCTAAGGTGCCTTATGCTAAGGTTCCCAAGGGATTCTAGGCACAACAATCAAGAGCAACCTAAGCCTGCAGTGTTCCCTCCTGAAGCTTTCCCCTTGATACGCGCGTGTCCTTGGGTTCACCCTTCTAAGCGTCTCGAGCTCTACATCTGACATCACCTTTCAGGGAAAACACATGGGCGCTTAGGCATTTATGCTTTTATCAGCGCATAAGGTAGCTGGAGTAGACAATCTTAACGTAAATCTATCCGCCTTTTCAAACTAGCAAGTTACAGCATAGCCAAACAAACGTAAGGCGATGAGAATGCAGAAGTCAAAGTTAGAGCTCCTGGGGTTGGGGAGTCGCTACTCATCTACCAACCACTCATCTTGTGGTGGTCTAAACCTGTAGTCTAGCACCTAAAGCTACTGTCCGTCCGTCCCCTACACCTTTTCCACACCCTGATGAATGCCTTGTTTACATATGCCCCAATATACGACTGATCGGAATGCGACGCGACGCTGAACCTTCGATCTCCTTCACATCTGGACCAATGATGCTATGTACTGCAATTATTCCCCATACAGATACCGGTAGCCGACCTCAGGATACCAGTGTCGCGAGCTTTTCGTCCCGTCTCTGGAAACAATGAATCCACAGCGTCTGTTAGGAAGAGCTGCCTTCAAATCGACCAGTAAACTTGGCCAAATCCACAGCAATCCTGCCCCTATGTTGCGCGGCGCTGGCGCTCATATCGGTGTTCTGGTATGCGACGCGATAGATATTGCTATCTTCAGAAGGCGTCTGATTCTGATACGCATTCAGCTGTTGGCTAGGGAGGCTTCTCTGCGACGCTGCTGTTGAATGCGTGTGTGCCGATTTGCGCTCGGAACCGCTGCAGTGAGCCGATCAGTAAAACGTATGTTTAGATATCACAAGCGATGCAAAAAGCTTAAAACACGACAAGCATGAGAATTGACAGCTTTACCTGTGGCAGACTGATTTCCCGGCGTTCGGATCCATCTTGATCGCAAGCTGATACTCGCTTTATGGCAGTTGCAATATTGGTAAATTATGTCTGCTAGAAGCTGACTGAGTCGCTGAACACCCAGAGCGTAGTCCTTACTTCGCAAACATTGCAAGAAGAGCTTTCTTTGGCCACCAAAAGTTTCCCTCATTAAATACTAATTTGAATCTCCGAACAACGACGAATGGGAAACTATCGGTCAGGAAACGCAGTGGTCCTGGTCACATCCCGATTCCCGTCTCGTTAAGACGACCAAATGCTGCGCGGGCTCCAGACGAAAGCCAGATGAATCGACAACCCCTCAAAAAGGTGCAATCCCTCATGCGTTCCAGACTACATTTGCGGGGCAGATGCCTTCGAACTCGGGCGTAGCGGGGTTCGGCCGCCTAAGGGGACTAGTCGAGTGGTTGTGTCTAATCATGAGCCGGAGTCGTTTCGCAACGGTGGATGATGAACGTGTCCCAGCTCCACGCCCCGTCCGGGGAACATCATGCATGCGTGCATGGTCATGATGGTCACTAGCGCGGTGTGTAAAGTGAGAGCTCAAAACATAATCGACCTGATGAAGCCTAGGGCTAGCTTAAGAGCGTAGCCTGCTCGGTGCTGTGATATCAACTATAAGCCCAAGTAAAAACATCCAGCCTTGAGCGCGGGAATATCTGCAGAATCGAAGATGATTTAGTTGAGGTTAGTCTGCACCATGAGTTGCCACCAGGGTCATTCTTTGATGTTGGAAGCTGATTGGTATGTAAGGTAGCCGGCAGCCACCTGGGAGCACCAAAGGGCAGCGCTGAAGGATGGCCTGCCTGCCAGTGTTCCAGTTCTTGAAGATGGATATCCTGGGCAGGCATTCGTACAAAAAGAGAAGGTCACAGTTCAAGCTATGTCCCGGTCAGTGGACATCGTTTTGACACAGACATAGCATATCTTGACTGCGCGTGGAGGAGTGGTCATACAGCCCGGAGCCGAGACAACATGGAGGGTTGACTTCAACCACGCCCCCACCATCCAGAAGGAAAGCGAGAAACCTCCTTCCCGTTCAGTCAATTTCCTTCTAGCGGACTGGAAGAGAACTGGCCTCAGTGATGCGGCAGGCTGGGGCAGCATATTGTTGCGGCAGCGCAGCCGGCTATGAACGAGAAGTTCCGCGGCCTCCGATCAACTTTGATCGGGCAGCAAGAAGAAACAGAAGAAGAGACTGCAATGAAAGGGTGGGTAGGATGTGGTCTCAAGCCCCTCGACTGTGGCCCTTGACAGGGAGGTCTTGTGTTGTCATATCTGCGAGTTGCTTCATGCCGTTGGCATCCCGGATAGCGCCCGCAACCAGACGCATCCGATGGCCTACGTGGCCCAATTATGCCTTGCTTCAACGCCGGTGGAGATGACAGATGCTTCGGCTCGATGCAGAGTGCTGCTCGTTGCATCACATCCCCTCACTTTCTTGCTTCGCTCTCCTATTCAGGGCCCGTATCGTGATGCCTTGTGATGTTGTTCGCTTAGGCACCAGTGATCCGACAGAGCCTGACAGAGTGTTCCGGTTGCCTTGATGGTTTGCTCGGGGCAGCAAAATATCAGCTACGGTCGGGTGAATTCAACCGACCTTCGTCTGGGTTTGTGTCGTCCTCGGAAGTGTTGTCCTCGTTCGTTCGTGGTCGACCTTACTCAGCCGATTGACTAAGCTCGCTTGTGTGACCTGCTTTCAAGGGGTTCTGACTTTGTCTTCTCCGAACACATGCTCGGAGGCCTGGTGATTGTGCGTCGTTCTTAGATGGCAGTTCGTTCAACGAATCGACGAAGGAAGGATGCTGCGGATGGAGGATGGGGCCAAGTATGGTTTAGTGTAAAAGCAAATGTGAAATGAGGGACTACAAGAAGCTGGGGATTCTCTTGATAAATATCCGTTCGACGGTGGCTTTGAACTGGGCATTGCGCCTTTTTACACCAAGGGATCTTGCTCCCATTAAGTATGCGAAGAAGCCATCGTCGGATGTGGGGTATGTTGTGCCTTTCTGTGTACGGAGTAACTTGCATGTAATTTTCTGACTTTGGCAAGTTTCAGTGACAGTATCCGTACGACTCGAGGCACAGTAGGAAGCCCCGAATGCTATGTCTAATTGGGTCCAGCCACGATCTCGGTATCGATCAGACTGGCAACGCAAAAGATAACACAGTTTGTGCACTGTTTCTTTCCCAATCCATCCTTCGACATGATTCTCCTGCCGAGACAGCAGGACTATCCTCGTCCAATGAAATCTAAGATACGACATATATCGGAAGCGCCATGGACTCACACATAGACATGTTGATACAGCGTGGCCTTTTGGTCGAAAAGAGTTGCATGCAAGGCGTCGGATTAGTCGCGCAGTTGAATCCATCTTTTTCCCGTCTAAGGATCTAAATATGTATGTACATCTCAAAACGGAACCATCACAGCTATGACACAATCCACGATGTACTTATTTTGCTATTCGCGCGTGCTCCTGCTCCCTCACCTGGGGATACAACAGGCAGGCGAGGCAACTGAATTGGTTTCTAAGTTCACAGGTCACCTCGACTGCGAGATTATCCAGGCCTCATGATGCGCGAACGCACTAACGTCAGCACCCTAAGTCGCATGTCGATGACATGAAGGACCAAGCCAGTCAGCAGCTGGGCAGACTCAGCGACTTCCGAACGAAGGCAGTGTTGCTGCCGGTGCCACAGGATTCGACGAGATTGGGAAATAAACGTCCTTGAAAGAGATGAGGGTGATCCTTTCATCGGACATTATCATGGAGTCAAAGGTCATCAGAAACATTTGATTTAGTGCCTTATGCCACCTTCACTCAAGACGATCTTGAGAGCCGTGATACATCCTATTCTAAGTCCAAGTAATGCCTTGCAACTCACACATCCAATCCGAATGCCCAGGCTCATACACATCAGTAGGCCCATATTCGCCCCCCTCCGCCGCGTCCATGTTGCAAACATTGACATTAAAGTTGCACAACTGCACCGGCTCCAAGCCAACACCCTTCTCCGACACAGTCTCCCACGGGTTTGTCAGCTGTTCATAATCATGCTTATCAAAGCAGTCCGCAGGCCCCTTCAAGATCTCCTCCTTGGTAAGCCCATACGTCTGGATGAGCTTCTCTGCTAGCCGATGTTCGGGCACATCATCATCGCTATCGCGCCTTTGGAATCGCCACTCAGTCCACTTGCTATTCGCCTCCTGCCTACACAGGATAGCAGCAGACGAGGCATCGCAAGCCGTCTTATTGAAAGTGCGAATGATGTAGACATTCTGCGCCTGCATCAGCAGCGCCATGGCATTGACGCTGACAGTCTTATACATCCACGTGTCGAAATCATCCTGCGTGATGTTCGTCTGGCGGGAGAGGAAGCCGCCGCCGCTCAAGACCTTGTTGATACCCCACGTCGGATCATCAATGGGCGCGTCAATGACCTTTTTCGCGTACGTTCCGATCGCCTGCTTGTACTCGTCGACTTTGCCGCCCATCTGGCTCGACAGGTCGCTCCATCGCAGAAACTGGCCGCCCGCACTGGGGGCGAGCATCATACCGCCCGCAATGATGTTGCCTCCTTGGACGGTGCTGGCGATGCTGCCCGCGGTGGCACCAAGTGCTGCTGTGGTTGGGAAGGCGTTCAGGATTCCGTTGACCCATGCCAGGAACTGCTTCATGGGAGTTACGTTGTCTTTCTTTGCCGGCCATAAGTCGTCGACCACCTTTGCGAGCTTCAGGCTTAGGATGGTGGCGGCGTAGGTTACGGCGAGGTTGAGGTTGTTGACGTAGTTGTTCCAGCCTTGGATACCCATCAAGGCGTACCTTGCGTAACTCGTTAGTACAGAGAAGAGTGATGGGATAGAAGCAGAACACATGGCTTACCACCCAGGTAAAGTGACCGGTGTACACGGTTGACCGGCATTGCACCACAGGTTGACCCCGCAAAAGAAGTTGGGGGCACCTAAGTATGCTCCTAGAGCTTGCACATTGTCGGAAGAGTACTCCGTATAATGTTTCGCGGCGTTAGCGAGGAAGTTGTCCACGCCCTCTTTCTTCCATGTATCGCTCGAGAGTTGGCTAGGCACGCAGTTTGCACGCGGGCTCACGACTGAGAGCAGGTCGGAGCCAGGACTAGACGGCGCCGCGTCCACATAGACACTCAAATACCCAGCGCATAACGCCAGTAAAGATCGGACGTGCATGAGAGGCTACTATATCTCGAGAATGAACTGCCAGCAGTTACTCTTGGTAAGACTGAGACAAAGGCTAGGGGTGCCTGGAGGTCGGCGCCGAGGAGCTGGTCAATATACACTGAACGACAAGAAATATGATGATGGGCAGTGAGGCTCATCGAGGAAACTTCCCGGTGTTCAAGTGAGACATATAAGCATCTTGAAGTCGAAACAATCAGTCTTCATGTTTTCCGGGCAAGCTGTTTCCTGGACCGTGCTGTCTGTCGTCAAAATTGGCAAGCATCATTGCGTGATAAGGTGCAATCGAGCAAGGACCGCCGTTCATCTAATTAGACTTTGTTACGATACCATTGATGATGATTGACTTCAACACGAATCGGATATCAGGTCAAAAACTGGTAAGATAAAGACACTTTTGCGTGGTTAATGAGAGTCGGTCAATGTTGTGATAGATAAAGTTCCCACTAAGCTTGGATCACTATGGGTCAGGCTCGGCGTTGCCGCTTGGTTCATGTTTCCCCATTCGAGGATCTTCTGGGCAGTATTAGTGTAGATCCCTCTTTCAAGGTTTGCAGGAAGTCTGCCAGGAATCATATAAAGAAATTGATAGGACTGTAAGCAACTCATTCAACCACTTGGCTCCGCTATGGCGATAGCCACTGAGTACACAATTGGCTGTTTGGTATAGTCGAGCATCTAGTCGTTCTATTACTCGCAGATACCTATATCTCTAAGCGACTGAGATGTGATTATAGAATTAAGACGTTATATTTCAACTCGATAACGTTGCCTTTTTTAGACAGCGTATTACAACAACAAAAAGACATTCATCGCATACGCAATCGACATTGAAGCCAAAGACTCGACGCAACCAGCGCCTCTCTCTCTTCCCTCCATCTTCACAGAACCCAACCCCATCGCAAACCCACCATGAAGTTCTCAATACCCCTCCTCCTCGCCGCCTTCGCCACACAAGCCCTCGGCGACAGACACCACTTCTGCTGGTGCGGAAGCGACCAAGTCCCCAAATCAGACCCCTGCTTGACACAAGCCGCCTGCGCCAAATACCCGCAAGACAAGTTCTTCGGCGTCGAGGGCGGCGACCCGTCCGCGCCGACGATATCGAAATGGAGCGAGAAGAAGGCGAAGTGCTACAGCACGCGCGCGTGGCCCGTGATTCCGCATCCATTTCTCGGCGGGAACGAGTTTGAGGATGCGTGCTTTGCCGCCGCGGCGGATCAGGCTGTTGTCGATGCGTGTGGCGTTTCGCCTGGGAGCAGGACGGGGGTGAAGTCGTATTGCTCTGAGCCTTTTGACTGAGCGAATGTTTGCTGGGTTTGGTGGGTGAGCTCTCTTCTTGAAGTCTCATTTGTTGAGGAAGTCTTGGGCGATGTACGTGAGTGGATGTTGACACTTGCTAACTTTTGCCAATACCAGTCCTCCGCGAGTCTACTAGCGAGATTTGAATGACGGGGTCGAGCGCCTCGATGCTTTGGCGTTAATCGGATTCAAGAGAGAAATGTATTGATAGAACTGGAAATTAAGTATAGATCTCTTGTGTTAATCATGGCTTGCATTGAGTCCAAGTCTTTTAGATATAGCCTTGACAATCCTACAAAATTGAACAATGGAAATGCGATTATCTGCCCGATTATGAGAAGTCAATCATCGGCAGTGACCAAGGTCTCAACTATTCGCCAACAAAAAACGCGTTCGATAGACGCGTCTATGGAGAGTCAGTTCGACTGGCACCTTGGGGAGAGAGCCTCAATTCAACTATTGCCCTCATCATCAAGTCACAAAGCTGATGCTGCCGCACCGAAAGGTGAAGCTTCGCAGGCCAGCCGTCCCCAGCTGTAGACTGCACGTCACCACCCCGCCAATCAAGCCCCGGCCCACACCCCCTACTCCACCTCCCTTTATAACCTGTCAACTTGGTGTCTCATTTTGCCTTCGGGCATTTGGTCAATTTGAAACGATACAGAGAAGATGTAAGCACCATCCCTGCACCCCTCGAGTTCGAGTCTGGAAACAGTCACTAACTTTCCTCACAGTAGCATGGCCCCTGCACTAAGGATGACACGCTCAATCAAAGAGAAGCTACCAGTTTTTTTCTCGATTCTTCAAAATCGACTTTTCGATTGAGCGTCTTCTCTTTTACGAAGAGAAAGCGCGACGGTTCCCATTGCTCACCTCAACGCAGGTCTATCTGGCCAAGTCCTTGGGGCCGCATGAGAGGAGATTCTTTATTCACATCTCAGATGGGTAGTTGTTCACAGTACGCTACAAGGTTGCGCCGGACATGACCGGCCTGGACTGGCCAAGTCTTCTTTGGGCGCGCGCTTGCACCAGTGGTTCTCATCATTTTGATATATTCGGACAGCATTAGTTACCAGACCGTGTCGCTTTCGATGCAAAACAATCACACATTTGCACTCAACAGGTAACACTGCGCGTCAAGTTTTTCTCGTTGCATTAAATCGAAAGTAAATAACATTACAAATACTGTGAGGGCTGTCCGTTTTTCCGCCGCCCGTACTATGTAGTGGGAAAGAATATGTCTAGATGTGCTCAAGGACAGGATATCTAATGGTCTATAAGGAGCGTGGGTTGTGTCATTAAGTCGTAAAGCGGAGAGATGTGCAAATGAGTTCCCCAAGATCCGTCGTGCGTGATAAGTACTAAATCATTCTCATGCCTGGGGAGCGGCAGTGCGCTTGGGCATTTCCATGTCCACCCCGCGGAAGCGCATGCCACGCTTCTTCTTGGACGAGGTGGTGCTGGTGCTAGTCGACGAAGTCTTCTTCTTCTTGTCATCGTCATCAGACTTGCTGGTGGTCGTGGCCTTGGAGGTGATGGTCGAGCTGGCAGGAGTGGTAGCGGGAGAAGTGACCACGGGGCTCGTGGTGGTGCTCACGACCAGAGTCGAGGGCGTCGAGCTGGGGGTCGAGCTTGGGGACGGCGCATTGGTCTTGGTGGCCCAGTAAGCGTCCAGACGGCTCTCAACCTCTTGCTCGTTATTGTAGGGCTGGAGCTTGGCCATGTACTCGACCCGAGACTTGATCGCGTCCCAGCTAGATGCAGCAGAGTTTTCATTCTTGGAGCGCCACTCCAACTGCATGGGGTCGGCGAAGGCTTCCTCGTCGTAGCCAAGGTCCTCGAGCTTGGTGACGTTGAAAGCAGCCATCATCTCATGGTCCTCGTGGATGAGGTTGTGGCAGTGGAACATGTACACACCGGGCCAGGGGGCGTAGTGAGCCTCGACGGTCACAGTCTCACCAGGTCCAACCCAGACGACATCCTTGAGACCCTGAGACTCGTACGGGAAAACCGTGTTGCTACGGCCGTTGACGCGCTTGATGACGCGGAAATCGACGAGGTGGATGTGGATTGGGTGGCTCCAGCCGCCGGAGCTGTTCTCGAGCTCCCAAACCTCAACAGTACCCCGTTTAGGCTTGGCAAGGACGCGGTTGTTCACATCAGCAAAGATGACACCGTTGATACGCCAGTCGCTGCCGGTGCGGTGGAACAGGAAGTGCTGATCAACGCCGGTCTTGTCCTTGGGGAACGGCACGGCCCGGAGGGAGGAGGGGACTTCGGACTTGTCATTGACCGATTCGTCGCTGACTACAAAGCGCATAACCTTATCGGTGTGCAGATAGTCCACATCCGCGGCGAAGCCTCTGGTGTTGCGCATGGTGACATTCTCGCCCTTATACTTGGAGAAGTCAATGACAATCTCGTAGCGCTCGGCCATGGAGATGTAGAGATCCTTGACCTTCTGGGGTCCCGTCAAGAGGCCGGCATCGGAGGAGATGACTTCGAATTCGACTCTGTTGGCCTTGAGATCTTCGAGGTAGAGGAAAAATGTACGGGAAATGGCGGCATCGAGAAGACGGAAACGGTACTTGCGGGGTTCGACCTTCAGATACGGCCAAGGCTGTCCGTTGACATGGATAACATCGCCGTATAAGCTAGTCTGTTCGTTGGCAGGCGAGTACAGAGTACCATCGGAATTGTATTGTTTCGCAGAGAGAATCAGAGGAATGTCGTAGACGCCGTAACCGCTGGGGAGGCCAAGAGAGTCTTCAGCAGAATCGTGGAGGATGTATGCGCCAGCCTGGCCAAAGTAGGCATTCTCGGCAGTGTGGTCGATGGCGTGGTCGTGGTACCAGAGAGTGCGGGCGTTCTGGTTATTGGGATAGTAGTAGTCTTTGTACTGGCCAGGATTGAAGACATCTTCAGCCCAACCATCCCAAGGTGTGCGCTGAGCAAAAAAAGTTAGATGATAATATTTCAAAGGTGGATGGTTCTAAGCCTTACCGAAGGAGAGCCGTGAAGATGAACTGAGCTGGCCATCTTGGCGTGGTTGATGAAGCGAACGACTGCCTCTTCGCCACGCTCCATGAGGAAGGTTGGTCCAGGCGCTATGCCATCATATCCGACCAAGTTTGCAGGCTTGAGGTTGGGGTAAACTTGAGCGGTGAACTCCTTGACCTCAACCTCATAGTACCTGATCTTCTTTCCGGTCACTGGATTGATGATCGCCTGGTTGGGGCTGCTGAAAGTTAGCCGCGAGAGCTCTTCATCAACGAACGGTATAAGCTGCGGATGTGGCTTACTATCGTTCCTCCTTAGGAGGGGGAATTGGTAGAGGAAACTCGTAGAGCCATGTGTATGCGGGACTGTCCCAGTCCTTGGCGATGGTATCAGAAGCAAGAGCCAAGACAATGGCCAGAGACTGGCGAAGGGTGAGAGAGACCATGGCGGAGATGGAAGATGATATGCAGGGAAATGAGCCAAGAAAAACAGTGCAAGTGACAAGTGCTGGCCAAGACGGGTGGCGACGCCTTTGTAACTGTCAAATGCTTGGAAGGAGATAAGGGCGATGGAGAAGATTTCCGTTCGTAGGGACAGAACTCCAGTATTTATCAACTTTCATCTTTCATCTTGATCAAAAATCTGGGTGGTCGAGGCGGCGAGACCATGGACCGAGTTACGGCGATCCAGTCCAATCTAACGAGACCCACGCCGGCCCCCAGGTAGAAAGCCACAACGACAGCCTTAGCAATGGCGTGAGCCGGTGAATGGTTGACCTCGAGCGAAATGTTTCCCGCACAGAGGTTATCGGCTAGCCCTTTGGAGCCATAGCATCGCTAGTCTGAGCTGCTCTCTAAGGCGAGCAATATCCTTGGGATGGGTGGGCTGACGAGGGCGTACTGTAAAGCTCAATGGCCGACTTACGGTCCTTCAACATAGATCGCATCGTTCGGCGTCAGTGGGGCATGTCGTTGTCCATGCATACACTCCAAGGGCAGATTTCTGGACGGTGAAGAAAGTAGGCCAGTCTAGAAACACGCGGTAGATGCAACACTCTTGTCCGAATATGCCGAGGGGGGTCCAGGCCATCGGCAACCCAGGATCTTGGTTCAGCAGAAGCAGCAGCCAGGGGATGGTCGAGCTAGTCTCTAGCACGTACGATCCGTTTGGTATCTCGAAGGTGACCCCATCTGCAAACTCGTGGATCGAAGATACGAATAAAGAAGTCAACGGGCGGCAGCTACAGCCATCCAGATCCAAGCCCTCAACGTCGGATTGCTTCTTGTGGTTGGGTCAGTGGGTAGGCCGTCAAGACGAGCGCCACTCTCGCGTAGCGCGCAGTTTGATGCATGGAAATGTAAGAAAAGCTTTTGCCAGCCGGGCGCGGGAGGTTTACCTGACGCTGGTCAAGACGACATGAGAAGGCTGGGAGTTGACGCCTGGTGTCGAGGCCATAAAGAAAGAGCTAGTGCGGCTGTTCAGTCAGTCTAGGTCCCTTGTTCTTGAATCTGGTGTGGCTATTTCAGCCTCAGAACCTTCGACAATGCAAGATATCAATAGCGCGAGCCTCCTAAGTTGAAACGAGCCACTGAGCGAGCACCAAAAATGGCCCAGCGAGACTATTCTGGGATCACGGTACCGGCTCGAGCGCCAGTATCGGTTGGCGCAGGATGCCTAAGAGCTGATGTGTATTCAATGGACAGTAGAGGAAGAAGCGACTCGGAGCTGACATGCAAGAGGTTCCAGGGTACTGGGTCGGTAGTCTGTCGAGTTGGAGGTGGATGGGATCATTGACAAATCGGACTCTGCGTTCCCCAGAGCACGGGAGCAGGGATGCTGCCCCGGACCAATGGCTTCGGAGTTGTGGAAGTGTGCATCGTATCTGGTCCAGCTGCAAGAACATGAGAGCTGAACAGCTCGAAGCAGGCATTCTGTGCGAACGAACGCTGCGGGCCTCCACACACACACAGGCCTAAAGTCGGTCTTTATCGACGCTTGAGCCGGCTCTGATCGGTTCCCGACTGGGCATCCTTCCCATCCGATGATGGAGGGGTACACCCTGGTTCATGCCAACCTCATGTCATCTATGACAGGCAGAACTTTCTCGTTGGTGTCATTAGGCTGACAATGCTTAGCATACGGTGTCAGCAGCCGACCTCAACAAGAGGTTGTCGAAGGCTGGTTGAGAGAGCCAGACGCAGTCTTGTGGCACGTGATGCGGTGTGGAAGCCGGAGGGTGCGCTGCCACTGGGACTGGAGAGCGTGGCCAGGCCGACAACTTGACAAGACTATCGTACGCCACATTGACGCAGCTGATGGATGCTGCAGAATGCTTATTCCTTCGATGATGCGGCCATGATTCGACGACATGTCTTCTCGGCGAGCTTTTCGTCCGACTTCTGCGCAGAGAAGAAGCTTCGCATCGATATCGGATGGATCGTTGAAGTTCGGACAATGCACATCGTCTGGACTTTGAAGGTCTAGTAGTCTGATCTCAGGGGTAAACTGGAGGATACGTGGAGGCAGTGTCCATGTTTCGGCCGGAAATGGAAAAGATGAGAGGTGGGACAAAGCGTTGAATTCGCCGGAATTGGCGATGAGGTGAGAAAGAAAGGCACTCGGAGGAGGAGGGAAGAAAGTTGGGTGGGTGGGAAAAAGGCAGCAGTCAGTAAACCCAGGCGACACCTTCCCCAAGTTTTCGGTTCCTGGAGCCCCACAGTTTAGTGCCAAGCCGCTACCGTCGCTAAACCTTATTAGCGCTTCAGCCCGGACCAAGATGAAGCTTAATTATCTCGAGTTTGATTGGCCAAGCTCTCGTGATCGGGGCTTCAGGGTCCACCTTAGTCAGGCGCTCGTTGTCCACCTCCGTTTCCCATCGCCGCCGCTAAACGTCGAAAACCTCCGAGTAAACTTAACTACACCACATTCTCTGGCCGTGTCCTTCGGCGCTTTGTGCTCGTATACCCCAGGCTGCCACACCCTATCGACTTGCCAGCGAATCATCCACCCGGCAGTCGTGGGATCAGGACTCCAGCTATCCAGACTGCCGGGTCGTGAACAAAGAGGCCACACGAGCGGTTCCTTGTCCTTGTCCTTGTCCTTGTCCTTGTCCTCTTCGAAGCCGCATCCTCAAGCCCAAGCCGATGACCATGTCTCGAAGCCCCCAACGTTTCTTGTTTCACGCCAGACGTTGCGTACCGTATACGACGAAAAGCCTGTTCGGATGATTGTCAAAGGATACGCACGCGACGCGCTCTCGACTTCTTTACTGAGTCTTTGTCGTTTGGACCTTACTGTTGAACGGCTGCCCACCAACCTCCCATGCCAAGACCCTTAACTGGCTGAAGGTTGTCACAGTTATTCTTCGCCGTCGAAGGAAAAACTGTCTGGTGGCGGTAGACGGTTTTCTCGTGGCGTTTCCCTGTCGAGTGGCAGCCTCAGCTTCTGCAGACCCTCATCTCCCCATCCTGTGATCTACCAGCTATCCAGCCGTCCGGCCAAGAAATCATGACCATCCAACCGGAATCCTCATCTCCGCACAACTCGGTGTAAGATTTGTGGAGATCTGCATAGGACTACTGACCTGAAGTCGTATCTCTAGTTCCTCGTGCATGGACCGGCATACGGCCAGGCCAGTCTGCAGAATCGTGGCCTCGCCGGCCTCGTCGGGGTTCGCGATCCTAGTCTTTCTTGCATACTGCATATTCATCATAGCTCGTGCATGTATGTGCATTGCCACATGCACAAGTGGCTTCAGCACCATCCGTCTATTCTGGATTTATCCTCTCGTTTCGGATCAGCTCGTCTAGCCTCATGGGGTTTTCAAAAGAGTCACCACTCGCGTGCTAGTTCGGTACGAAGCCACGTTCTAGACCTTTCGTGTTTTAGCTGCCAAGCCTCACGGTCCCCGCGAATCTATCTCGGGTCTTGAGAGTATGGAAAATACTGCGGGGAGACACGATCTCGGCCGACTTTTCAGAAATAGTTCATAAGTGCCGGGCTTCATCGCGATATCTCGATCAGAATGAAGTTATCCACCACTCTCATCTCTCACAGTCTGATATCTGGCAAACTGGTCTAGCCGACTCAGACACATCTTCATCATGTATTCGGCAAAGTCGATCTTCTACGCGGCCTTGAGTGCTTCGGTCTCTTTCACATCTGTACAAGCACAGGTTGCAGACTATCCCTTCGACATTAACGGAGCGTTCGAAGGGTAAGCATACGTCCCTCCAGTCATATGACAGTATTTGGTGAACTTCAGACTGACATGGAAACTGCAGTGCTTCTGCCAGCACAACAGAATTCAACACCGGCGGCACCTTCAGGTGCAATGGCCACGCCATTACTGTGCCAAAGAATCTTCAAGTCACATTCCCAGCGGCCTTCATCCCTTTCAAGGAATTTGTGGGCAGCAGTGGCGGCTACACTGGTTACAACTGCGAGGTCACAGGCAATGTCGTCAACGGGGTTCCCATTGCTGCTCAGGTCTCAATCGCCCAATCGCTTCTGAATGGTGCCTCTGGTTTCGTTGATAGCGTGAACACTGATGGCCGGATCAAGTTGACGGACGGAAGCACCATCCGCATCAACGACCCTAACGCTATCTACTCCGTCGGATACACTTCCCAGCCTTTCTTCACTGCAGACGACGCCAATCCAAGCATCAGCTCTTTCTCTGGCTTTCCCATGTGCGTTCCGCGTAGCGCCACCGATGCTCTCTGCCCTCAGTCCAACAGACCAGATGTTACCCCTGGCGTCAAACAAGGACTTTTGTAAGTCTCGAAGCTCACTTTTGTCCGAAACTTTCTAACAATTCTTTTTCAGCAAAGCGCCTGATGCCCTGGTCATGGCTCCTATTGTAGCTGGCGATTTCGTTGAGTACTCTGGTGTTCAGTCCGGTAGCGAGATCATCGTCTACAACCTTGTCGTGAGCAACGTCCAGATTACCACCTCGGGCGCTCCGACGTACATCCGTATGGAGGATGCCAACATTGGTGTTTGGACCGCCGACACAGTCAACCAGGAAATCGCACAGACCAGAGTCAGTTACCATGCCGCTGTTTCCGCATCATGAAATGCCCGTGTAGCTAACACAACACAGTTCGTCGGCTATACATCTGACTCTGCCGCAAATGTCAACCCCATCAAGATCTACGCCATTGAGTACGACCCGTGCACTGGCGAGGCCGTCGATCGTGAGATCGCGGGTGTGAGCGTGCCCAGCACCGAGGTCCGCAACAAGTTTGAGTACCGCATTAAGGCGACCCAAAACGACAACTACGCCCGCGAGTACCGCGTCGTCGCCGGCACCGGCACCGTGAAGACCAAGAACGGTGTTATGGCCGGCCAATATGTCATGCCTGTCTCGGAATGGATCCAGCCCGAAGACTCCGTCCCCGGTCGCCCTCCCAGCCCGCATGACTTCCGCAGCTACGCCTTCTTGACTAAGGGGCTGGGTCGTGATGCCGAGGGCAACCTCTGGGGCCCACTGAACCCCTTCCCTCAGACTGGTGCTACCCTGTACGACAACTCCAAGTGTCCTCCCGCTACCACCCCTACCACTGGCACTGGCACTGGAACAGGTACTGGTACCGGCACAAGCACCACCCCTGTCACCGCTGCCAGCAGCTCGGCGGCGGCCGTCAAGTACAAGGATGTCGTGACGATGCCCACCTACAATTGGGTCTCATCGCAGAGCGGCACGCTCACCGTCGGCTGCCAGTCCAACAGCACCGACGATGCCGCGGTCGCGATGAAGCTGAGCTACACCAACAAGGACGGTACCACCACCGGCCTCGCCATGACCTCCGGTGGCAAAGGTCTCTGGAACTTCAATAGTAACAAGATCAAGCAGCCCACAACTGGAACGGTCATTTGCAAGAGCGGTCTTGGCGGCCAGGTAGCGCGCTGAAGTGTTTGACAGGAAAAACTGGCCGTTGATCTTTTCGTGGTTTAACTTTGGCGTTTTGTTTGGGATTTCGGTGCGCGATACCTTTTAGATTCACTCCGTAGATTCCATGTTTATGAATGATGACCACTATTGCAATAAATTTCCCCTATCGCCGTGTTCATACTTTGCCAGATGAGGATAGTCAACGCCGCAAGCTTATGTGCCAAGACAATTCTATAAGTCATGAGTAATCACTACGACTAGAGAAGTGCGTCGGTGATTGACAATATCAGTATAGGGTCTGGGGCTCGGACGACTAGCCACATTCTGAATTCACTTAGAGACCCCGCGAGTTTGAGAAAAGGAAAGGATAGCCGACTAAGTCAGTCCTTAGCGTTGCGCTTTCGAGTCATTTGGGACGAACAATCAATGTTTTGGTATAGATGAGGGGGGGGCGTTGGACTTTTGGGGCGCTAAAGATAGACGAGCTAACCACATGCTCTTTGGCTGCTCCGAAGACGTGCGGCTGAGCGTGAGAGGATTGTTTCGGTGATGTTGGTTACTGCGTCCCCTTATTTCGGGACAGAGGTTCAGGTTTTTTGTGGGGGTGCTTCCTCTAAAAGGGAATCTGAGGTTTTGTTATAGATATCTACAATCCCAACATCGCAACAATCCAGTATGGCTTTCTTTGTGATATAAGTCTGTGAACGTCTCCAAGAACGTTTGGCTCTATCATCTAACTACGTCAGTGGAAAAGGGGTAGCAGCAGAAAAGATAACGCTTCACGTCTGAGTCCATTTCCCTTATTCCTGGTCTCAAAATGATCAAAAAAGGTCTGTATGAATAATGAACTAAGCTGGATAACATATCTAGTAACGCCATGTATGACTTGTTGGAATATTCATCGAGGGAAGGCAAGTAGCTAGGCCGGCATCTACCCGGACGTCAGGGCTATGCCAGACATTGGTGTTTAAGTCTTTTCAAATCAATTCAGCCGACTTCTAAATTTGGCACGATCCTCACAAAGCAAGATTGTTGAGAACAAGTCCTAGTGTTTCTAATTTCTGATGCTGAGCAATAGTTTCCGTTCCCTATTGATCCAGTATCAGCCTCATCTTTATGGGCGGTGTGAAGTGAATGCGTGTTGAACAGCTTATCTGTTGCTAGTATTAAGATGACTAGGGCAAATCGGGAAATCCCTCGCCAAACTCTTGTTGAGGATGAATCTGTGCAAACTCCAGGTGATGAGGAAGCCTTGGATCAGGCCCAGGATGAAGCTTTTCCCGGTGACGGTAACATTTAAGACAAAATTGGAAGTCAGGACATCTCCGACAGGAGTATACCCGGCCGATTACGTGCTACTCATATAATACATGGCATTAGCAACACATCCATTCAGGAACATGAGTTAGATAGCTTTTTGCGCAAGATGTAGGAACACATACCGATTGACAACAAGAGCAAATCATTTGGTGATGTTCATAGCCCGCTCTTCCTCTTTCGTCTTTGAGCTTCTGAAGCTCCTTTGGGTCACTCGCCTTCGACAAGGCTGCAATGACATCTTTTCCGCTGTTATGGAAATAGGCGATTTCCACTGGATACCATTTTACCTTATCCTCTCTCACACACTTCACTCGGCCATTAGCACCGCTGTTGAGGAGGTGCTCGATCACCTCTACTTGGTGTTGAGAATCCTTCTGAGCAAACTTTGCTTTCGAGGTTAGACCTCTAGCGGCCCAGCAGAGTGCCGTCCAGCCATCCTTGTCAGCTTGATTGACATCGACTCTGCCAGATGAGAGAATGGTTTTGACAGTTTGAACTTCTCCGCTTTGAGCTGCCCAGTGTAAAGCAGTGCGACCGGTCTTGTCCGCCAAATTGAGATAGCCATCTCCCTTTTTGGAAAGGAGCTGTGAAAGGCCCAAGTACCTGTCATAGGAGTGAACGGCTGCGAAGTGAATCGGTAAACGACCCATCTGATCGGCAATAGTTAGGTTCGCTTTCAGTTTCTTTGAGAGAACCGTCCAGGTGCTATTTAATGGTAACAGACAAGCCAGGTTGAGCGCAGTGCCGAAGAATCCGCAATTTTGATCGACCTTTGCCCCGGCCTTCAATACGAGATACTCGAGAATCTTATCGGTTTCAGATTGAAGCACCCGCTCCTTGCCAAAGCACGCGGCCTGCAAAGCATTGCCCATAAAGCCTTGGGAGACAAAATTCGCATCCGCACCGCATTCCTTATGGAGGAACTGAACCATTGCCAGATTGCCGTCAAAGCATGCCTTATTCAAGGCGGTACCATATAGGGAGTTGTCCAAATTGACTTTGGCGCCTACCTTAATCAATTCCTTGATCATTGGCTTCATATCTCCCTTCTCCCAAAGTTTATTGAGTGAATGCGGATCGTCGTCTCCGGATCTGACAAGATTGATCAACGGTGTGCAGCACCTTTGAGAACATACAACGTTGAATTCGTCTCCGTGTTTAAGATGATGCGTGATCTTGAGCAGCATGCTTTTAGAATGTCCTTGGGTCGCATGCAGGAGGGCTGTGTTGCCATGATTGTCGACATATTTGTCATCCCACAAGAATCTTTTCGCTTTAACAGAATTGTCCAAAGCGAGTTCGGAAAGACGTAAAGGAAGATTTCCACATCCATCGATATGGAGTCTTGCGCCGCCTTCATGCGATTGCGGGCTTGAGCTTCTTTCGCTCGCATTGGATGTCGATGGAGAAGGCATGATTGGAGCTAGATGCTTTTGAAAACGTCAAAGAGGTCGTTTTGCTTTTGCTTTTTTGAGGGACCGTGGGCGATGTTGGAGAGACTGATGATGGGGTAGCTGTGAGGTTGCTCATGATGAGAGATCGTAGGAAGTTGTTAAGTATTTCATATCCAGTGGTGAAATTGATGCAGATCAAATGAAGCTCTACTGTTCACTAATGAAAGAATCGTGTTTGTGTAGTACAGAAGTAGTACGCGGTAGCAATCTGTCTTTATTCTCCTCCGAACCCAACCAGTCAAGCTGAATAAGTCAACATACCCACTTCCTGGCACCCCCCTGTTTCTGGCACCCACAAAAACGCGAAAATCCACCACAACCCAATGCCCACCCCCAACCTCCTTTTATCACAACATTTTCAATTCGCGTCCAAATGGGCTCATCTTTTGCACATGTCTTCTTCTATATATAATGCCTCAATATACCGAAGATCAGCTTCGTCAGGCTCTCGAGGA
>NW_026849490.1:0-110043 GCF_030869305.1 Colletotrichum tamarilloi | reverse complement strand
CGATCCCAATACGAAGTTCGCGAACATCAGGGATATCCATCGGGCTCAAATCGAAGCGGGTGAAAAGGAGGTTATCACGGCTGAATCCAGCGACTCTGAATGCCCTAGTGAGGCTGGCAGCTGTATTGTAGTGGGTGTGGTTGAGGATCAATAGTTAATAGTAATGAGGAGGTTGGGTTGTGATCCCATCGTTTTTGTGGTGCCAGAAACAGGGGGGTGCCAGGAAGTGGGTATGTTGACTTATAGAAAACACAACATGTAATGGTAACACGGACCAGGTCGAAATGTAAGCATATGACACTACCAATGACTTTACGCCAGGAAGATCTTCTGCCTTGTCACAGAGGCATCTGGAGACTGGCACTACCGTAAGCCGGGGCCGGTGTCACCGAATAGCCGTGTTGGCAGCGCACGAACTACATCAAGCGAGCCGGGCTTACGTATACTGACTAGAAGAGCGGGATACTCATGGAGGCGATCTATGCACTGACTTGGAATCTCGAGTGTCACGGCGCCCCATCCTCATCAGGCTCGGCGTTGGGCCAACCATGAACATTTAAGAGCCTATATTCGTGCAGAGCTGTGATCCACAAGCTGCTTTTCTCTTCCAGCTGAAGCAAGATTCATTGTCCTGCATCTTATCTTCTCATCAGTCATGCAGGCCAACGAAGAACCATCTCAAGCTATGTCTACGGAAGCTCATCTTCAGCAGCGAGTTCCGATGATATCCTCTGACCAGTGCTCTCCGGATAAGGTAAGTGAGGTGAATCGGTCGGTATCGCGTCGTCCGCAAAGTCCGCCTCCATTATCTCACCCACCTTCTGCCGCCCAGACTCATGAATGGACAATGTTGAGCCACGAAGCCGAGATCATGGCGAGTGAGATAAGCCCAATCTCACCTCACGAAAACTACGGCATCAATCTTGACACACACCAGCACGAAGACCTCTCGATTCCCGGCGCGGGGATCCGGCGAAAACCCATCAGTGTCACCACTCACCCAAGTGCACAACAGACACCAGAAGGACCTGACGAAGGCCCACAACCTACGAGTGCTAGTGCCGAAAGGCTCGATGCAGCCAAGAGAGCCACGGAGACCTTGAAGCCGACTTGGAAAATATGGGCTCTCGAGATAGCCTGCATCGTACTGAGTACACTTCTCATAGGCGGTAAGTATCAATGCCCTTTGGAAAGTTCCGATTGCTGATCTCGGATATCAAGTCATCATTGTCGTGCTTCTCAAGTATGATTCGCAAGTGCAACCGAAGTGGCCGTTCGAGGCTACACTAAACTCTTTCCTCGCATTATTCACCACCTTAGCGAAGGCTGCCTTCATGGTATCCGTTTGCGCTTGCATCAGCCAGTCACAATGGGCCTGGTTGAATGCGAATGGTGTACCTCGATCTCTCTACGATTTCGAACTGATAGATCAAGCAAGCCGAGGAGCATGGGGCTCTTTGATACTACTGTCGCGTTTCCGATTCCGGCATTTTGTGGTTCTTGGGGCGCTCCTCACCGCGATCAGTGCTCTGACATCGCCAATTACACAATTGTCTATCAAATACTCACAAGAAGAAATGCTCGTCGCAAAAGAAGCAACAGGAAGCCAGGCTACTACGCAAGCAGTCCGAGATCTCATGTATCCCAGAGATAAGCTTGAGTCAGCAATCCGCTTCGCCAGTTATCAAACTAGCTTCCTAGATTATGAGAATTTTCAGAAACCGTTACCGTATGCCGCCATCGATACTCACGCAACCTTTTGTTCCACGAGCAACTGCACGTTCGATAAGTATCAATCTCTTGGGGTGTGTGTAAAGTTGGCAAACATAACATCTTCTTTAAAAGCTGAGAAATTTGAAGATGGAAGAATGACAGAAACTCCGATATTAGCCGACAGGATCCTTCCAAACAGCAGTGTATGGAAAGTTTCGCTACCCGGTGGCTTTGATTTCGACCATCAGAGCAAAGCAGCATTGTTCACAGACATACTGAACGGCAACCATACGTTTGCGTTCCAACACAACCCAGCTCTGCTTCGAGCAAGAATCGCATCCTTCTTTCTGATTTACACTGCACCAATGCTGACTGAGTCTGACAAGACTTGGTGGATGTCTACATACAAAGGTCCAAAAAGAACATGGCAGGAGGCACTTGATCACGTCCACAGTATTAAGCATGAGGCCGTCGAAGTTCTCTTCCACCTGTGTGTGCAATCTTATAACACCACAGTTCAGCTGGGCAGGGAACGTACTCTAATCGAAGACACGTTCACCGAACCCGTTGGCCAAGATGGCCAGGCATTTCTCGATATGGATTGCCAATCATTGGTTCTAAATCGATCGTGGGCATGCAGTACCAGCCCTGACCGCGGAGATGAAATTTTAAGCCTCCGGGATCCCACTCAACGTGTAGGTTCTGCAACCAAGCTGGTTCGAAATGAAGCCGCAGTTTTCAGCACGAATTATCGTGCGATGGAAGAGATCTCTCAGGCAATGAGGAGCTTCTTCGCAGGCTTTGCATTCGTTTCGATGGCCCCTGATACTAGCGGGTCTCTTCCACAACACGTTCAAGGTTTTCAAGTCATCAGTACACTTCATGAAGCGGTCCTGTTCTCGCGAAGCAACATACTAAACCTCGAACTTCGAGAACTTTGCCTCAAAAATATATACGAAAACGTTGCCACTTTAGTATCTGCCTCGTACGTCCAGACATGGGGTGTTTCTACTCTGTTTGTGATCTTATGCCCCAGCTGATACGAGATTTAGGATTAGAATGTACCGGCCCTACGGTCAATGGACGATGGGTGTGTTCAATGTTCCTGGGCGGGCGACAACGATGGCCACATACGTGAAGATAACATGGCCTTGGGTGATGTTGCTCGTAGCCGAGATCGCGGCTGCAGCAGTGCTCCTCGTCATTACCATCATTTACTCTACGGGAGGCTCAGATTCAAATTATAGAGACCTCAAAAGCTCATCGTTGGGCACTCTTGTGGCTCTCAGTCCAGCTTGCCGCACTGCGGCGGGTGAAGGTCTCCAACCTGTGGATGCCTTGAAAAAGCTCGCGAAAGGGCTTAAAGTCCAGCTTATCGGGAGCCATATTGTGGTCGCCGAGGATGAGACGGATGAGACTCCCTCACAAGAAACGTCATGTGGCGTGTCCGGCGCTGAAGACGGTGCTCCCAGGGAAATGGATCGTACTCAGGAATAGGAGCCAGGATGGTCAGCTTTTTCTAGAGGAAAATGGAGAGCCTGACTACACGGAGGCTTGCGGAAAGCTCTACTGGTACGCGGGTGATTAGCGGGGGAAGGTGTTCCTGTTGTGATGATTGAGATTGGTATTTGGGTCGACGAATCCCTGAAGCTAAGTGTAACCCCTGCTTACGCGTGACAATCATTGTCAGTCTATGGGGCAGAGAATGGTATTACAGATAGCAAGATACATAGCCAAGGCTGGTTTCCTGGTCGAACCGGGTAGAACACTATGGGACTAGATTTCGAATGAGAAGACATTTAATCCGGATACCCTGTTCTCAAAGAAGTTTGTCAAGTTTAACGTACTTTGAAATCGTTGAACAGCTTGATTCAGATATCCTGATCAACAGACTATCTTGTGTGGCGTATTGACCTTCTCACCAGGTCGAGGCTTAAGGAAAGTCCCCTCCTTCCTACCTCGACTCTCTCTAAGAGGCAACTAAATGCCCTTAAAAGGGAGCCATCCTCTGCACAAGTCCCAAGCTCTGGACTACCAGCCACATTCTTTGGCATCAGTGGCTCTGGTTCTACACAAGAAACCAGAGCATGGTTGCGCAGGTACTTGGCCGATTCGTTTCCCAATAATGGCGTTAAGCTCTCTTCATATTATGGGAACCTAAGCACTACGCACTCCTCAAGGTCAACGGCCAAGGGTTTCAACCACGCCTTGTCGCACTTCGTATATTCCGCTATGAAACCACCGAAAGGGCGGACCATCAAAAACAAGCAGCGGCACGATATCTCCGGCTCTTTCCACCATGTCTTTGCACAAGGGAAATTTCATCACGGAATGAGATCGGAACATACCAGCCGCCCTACACTCCAAGCTGCCAGCACTCGAGTCGCTCAATCACCTTGCTTCTACAAGATGGAAAAAGCTGCAGGTTCTCTGCTCAAGCAAAGAAGCTTAGCAATCCAGCGCAGAGAGTTGTCCTTTTAATACGCCTCAAAGACTCAGTTCAAGGTCTGGATTCGGTAATGAGTCTTCTCGAGAGGAAGGTACCATTCTAGGGTTAACGAGGCGTCTACAATGAGGCAAGCATCACGGCGAGTTTATCATGATCACATACATACTATATCTCGGCAAATTACTTCAGAGCACCAGGCAACCACACCTGGAGCCTCCTTCCACCTTCCGTCTCCCTTCTGCCTCCCAGCAAGGCTACACATCACCACTCAACTCCATCCCCCACACAGCAGGCGCGAAAGCTCAACTGTGTATGCGCAGATTCCCAGGCTGATTAAACTGAAAACAGATACTTGAATAAAGTCAAGAGTGGCTTCAATCAAGAAGTGCGCTGTTCCAGCCCGGTCAGAGGCATGACTTGTTACCTTTCGCCTTCCCTTCTCCTTCTCTGATAAGAATCCCGATATGTCACTTTGGGCGATAGCAGGAACCCATTAGACGACGCTGATACCGCGAGGATCAATATGTATGATAAAGGCTTGATTTTGAAGTACGCTCCCCTACCTCTCTAAGCATCATCTTTACACCTCTCTCCCTCTCTAGAACACCTGTCCAAACACAACCAGCTCAAACTCAAACTCAGCAAAACACCCTCTCTCATCTCATCCCCCTTCAACCGCGCCTCGGCCACCGGCGGAACGTGGATTGGGGTATCAATTATATATAAATCCGCACCGGTGCCTACGCCTCTCGCCCTTCCCTCCCTTCTCTCTCAACTCCACCCTTCCCTCTCTTCACCTCCCTCTTCGTCCATCAATCGTCACCTCCACCACGACACGAGCCTGTCTCTACACCCGGCATGACCATCCTCTCCGCTAAACCCCCCTCTTCCCACACATCATCCTGCTTTCCTCACGCAAAATCACCAACCTCAACGCGACTAGCAATAAACACGGATGCCCGAAACTCCCCATTCTGAAAACGAAAGAAGCAAACGCCAGGCATGGAGAAATACAATAGTAAAAAAACGCCTGGCGACATGGAAAAAAAAACACATTGCGCAGAGAAGAGAAACCAAGGAGCAAGTATATGTGGATGTTCAAAAAAGTTGACAATTTTTCTGGGTGCAATCGCTAACGATTATACATTTTTTTGATAACCGAGGGGGAATAGTACTGGGGCAAGTCTTGATGAGTGAGGATGGGGATAAGACACCCCGGCCTCCTCAACTGCCTTTCGATTTTTTGGATGTGAACCACGGCTCTGCCGGAACACAGTCCATGAATGTTTGGATATTCAATAAACAAGCTCCTCTCCGTTCTGGTTCGCAGTACAGCTTCTAAAACACAAAATCCCCGTCACTCGGCGCGTCTTCCACAGAACCTCCATAACTATCAGGTGACGCGCACACGTCGGATCGGGGATACGGTTGTCGCTGAGTGGCGAAGCTTCTGGAGGACGCTCGGTAGGGTAACAAAGAAAAACTTGGACCGCGGTGCTGCTCTCAAGTGCATTGCCTCCGAAAGAAAGTGCAGTTGTCTGGTGAGAATATTTCGATAAATACATCTAATTGATGGGCCGATGCTGTGAATGGAATTAAGAGACTCATAACGTCGTCGGAGGCTCGCCTCGCGGTTGGAAAAGGGGGTATGTTGGTGTGATGCAGACACGGGATATACGGGGGTGGATGGCAAAGTCGAGCGAGGCTGGATACATGGTAGCGACCGTTCACATGACGAGACAGCAGCCGCAGCCTCCGCTCTTCTTCTTCTTTTCGCCGCCCATGGACATGTTGGCCGCAGCGGAAGGTTGCTCGGGTACGCGGACGACGGTCTGGGTCTCGGCGGGCTGCTGGGGTTGCATGGTCGGGCTCAGTGGGCCACGAGGGCTCGGCAGCGGGCTAGTCTGGGGTTTATCGGAGATTTTGGGCATGGTCGAGTACGAGTTGGTCTGCTTGATGCTCGGCGACGTGGGGCTCTGCGCCGTTGGGCTTTTGGGAGCGTCACCTCTCAGCGGCCACTCGTCTTGCTCCTGCTTCTCTTCTTCCGGGGGTGTAGTGCTTGATCCAGCTTCGGGTGGCTTTAGGAGACCGTCTGCCGTGAGTGGACGGAACTCCTTGTCGTAGATGCTTCCATATTTGCCCTCCCGTTCCCATTGCTCCTGCTGCAGACGCTTGGCGACCGTCGGGAGTAGTTGTTGATCAGGCGGCAGACGAGGGTCAGGACGGTAGGATCCGACCATCCATGGCGGGTCGCCCTCTGGCTTCTTGACACCGGGAGACAGTTCTCCGGATCGCGTTGTCGGTCTGTTCCCAGATATGCTGCTCGTAGAATCCTTGCCACCACGTGTCTTGGTCTTTCCACCACCCTTGATCTGAGTCGAGGTCTTCCTGGTGGTGCTGGAGGTGCCGCTGCCTTTTCGGGGAGAGATGTCGGTGTTGTTGCGCTTTGCGGGTGCCAACGTTGATGTCGCGCCGAGCGTGTTGGCGCTACCGCTCCTCGGCCTCGGTTTCGGGTAGGCTATCGTCTCGAGCTCGCTACCGCCGCTTCGTCTTCGTCCAGAGGGCGCATTCCTCTCCAAGTAATACTCGGGGATGGGGGCTGGGCTAGCCTTGGCGACAGGAATCTTGGAGCCGCTTTTGTTCTTGTCACTAATGGAAGTCCAGTAGGCGTCGTCTCCTTCGACAGCGATTTCCTCGGGCCGCCGAAGATCCCAGCTAGGTAAATCCATGTCCGGCAAAGTCTCTTCCGGGACTCTGCTTTCCGGCGAAATTGAACTTTTCCTAGATCTCGGCAGAGGAATTTCATCGTCTGGCGGGGCGGATGTGGTCCTCCTGGAGCTCCCGTTGAGCTTCTCCTCGCTACGGCCTCTGCGCGGTTTGCTGCTCGCACGCGCCCTCGGCAAGACAATGCCTGCAGCCTGGAGCTCCTGACTCTCAATCTTGGCCAGCTTGTCCCGGTGAATCCACTTGTCATCGTCGGAGACAGGTATGTCATTTGTCGCCCGCTTCTCGTCAGATCCAACTTTCCCCCCGAAAACATCGTCCGCAAAGTTGCCCGATTTCGACGTGTCATGGTCACGGCGGTTTGTCCTGTCCCATGATCTTGTGCTTTTTGTCAGAGATATGTTGTCGTTGGAAGCCTTTTTTCGTGGGGGAGGCAGAGGCTCGAAGCCGTATTCGTAAATATTGGCGGAGCTGCCGTTTTGCGATAGGGGTGGCCGGCTGTTTTGATCGGTTCTATCGAGAGACCTCTTGTTTTGGAGGTTCTGCAAGACCTTGTCAGCATATTTACTCGCGAGCAGCCTGGCCGAGGCCAATCGGAAAAAGAATTGCAAGAAAATTGCCGTGTCGCCAGGACTGTAGCTATCTTACCTCTGTGTCTGTTGTTGTGTAGTTATTCCATGCACCTCCGTTTCCGTGGCTGCTGCTCGGGGGCGTGATTGTGTTGGCCGTCGCTGACGCGGCGGACATGGCGGCCATCGCGTAGTCCGGAGAGCTGGAGGGACAGCAACCTCCAGACTCTGGGTGTATGTGGACTGGGAGGAGGTTGTCGTCGTGTCCAGCAGCAAGGCTGGTCTCGTGATGTGTGTCGGGCCAAGGACGACGAGATGAGATGGCGGTGCTGCAACAATGGCAGTGAACAAGTGAAGCTGGAGCTGGCGGCGCTGTTGGACGAGAGCGGGAGATTGGGATTGGGTCGCCGGCTTTGCGTCTAGCGTGGTGTTGGTAGCTCTTCCGGCAAAGCGGATTATTAGGAGGCGCTCACGAAGCGCGACGGTAAGAAAAGGTCTGGGCAGGACGATCAGGGTCAGGGTCGCCTGAGTGTGTGTCGAAACAAAGGAAAGCGAGTAGAAGTAGCGTCAAGGCGGGATGTAGCGACCGGAGGACGGGGTCGGGAGAAGGAACAACGAAGGTGGTACGTGGTAAAAGGGCTGTCGAATCGAAATGGGGAAAATAGTATAGAGGAGAGGGCCTTTCAGCGGGAGGCCATTCGCAGCGGCGAGTGCGGTGGTGGACGGAGGTGGTGGTGGTTTGACGAGAGCTGTTTGGTGTGTATGGCGTCCAGTCTCCTCTCTCTGTCTCTGCTGGTGGCCGCTCTCAGCGTGGATTCCACAGTGCCGGAGTGCAGAGCAACGCAACAAAAAGGAAGAGAGACACAAAAGCGAGACAATGGACAAAGACGGGGGGGAGTGAATGAAGTGGATGGGAGAGGAGAGAAGTGGAGGAAGGCCGCACAGTCGCACAGTCGCACACAAAATGCACAGTGCGTAAGGCAGTGCCACAATTTTGAGGTTCACCCCAATTGCAGCAGTACATATTTTTCGGTCTGTTGGAGCTAATCCATATATAAACTAGCCCCTTCTAGTCTGAGGAAGTTGGTTGGTCAGACCCCAGCGCAATCCAGGAGAGAAAAGACCCACATGTGCAAGGCGTGGGATTCCCTCTTTCGGGGAGCCGCGGTCGCTGATAGGAAGAAAAAAGCACCAGAAGTGGCTGAAGGCAGCGAATAAGAAAGGGGAGAAGAGTTCTGGACCAATGCAGGCCGTGAGATATTGGAGGGGTTTTTTCTGTTAAGAATGAGAAGAGGGAGAGGGGGAGACTGGCACCGTATTACGGATAAGATTAACAAGATATGCTGCCGGGAGTAGAGTTGCATCTGGCAATCTTCGTCCCAACTGTGCATTTACCTTTGGGCTCCCCCAAATGTTTCTGCAGAAAATGACAGATATGCTCGGACCCAAAGGCTGGCTCGGAAAGTATCAGGTAGTCAGCAAGAGAGATGTCACTCTCGTCATTCGATCAACAGTTTGTGGATGAGGGGAAGGAGGAGGGGCAAGCAGCTGCCTACACATAACCGGTATACGAAGTACAGCATACCTTGGCTTACCATACAGCTAGCTACCTGACCATTGCGCTTGCTGCTTTGCCGCGTCTGATTGGAGAACAATGCCAAAGGCCAACGACGACCGCTACATGCGCTTGTCACCAGTGTGTTTCTTCCTCCCGACAGACAAACGCGCGAATGCAAGACGTCTGCGCCTCTCTGCCTCTAGAGGGCCAATGACGGATGCCAGACGTCTATCCAGAGTTTCCAGACACGTAGAGGGGTCCCGTGCAACGGCCCACATGTTGTTCGTGTGACACTGACGCTGCATCGCAGACCAGACAAAGAAAGGTGTCAATGGCATGGCGTTGATTCAGAGGGAGGGAAAGACATGACGGGAGGTCAAACCGTCAAAGGTGCTGCAACGCCGAAAGATGAGTGGCAGACAGGCTGCAGGCGTATACTCCCAGACTCCATACATGTGGAGGGAAGGGATGCAGTGCTGTCAGTGCATCAGTTGCGCTCGGACAGCTTGCTCTTGGGCTGGACTCTTGCTGTCCTCCCTTGGATCGTTGAGCATTGAGGTTATTCCCGTCGTCAAAATCGATATTGACGACTGGTTCCCACAACGGAGCCGCAAGCGATGTGAGGATACTCCATATGCATAGAATGAAAAGGAGGGTGACCCCTCGTCTTCCAACACAGTGAGTTCCTCGTAATTGCGGTGGAGCTGGGACCGTTGAAGAACGATGGGGTCGAACGGCCGAGAACGGGGTGTGTTGCACAGCAATGCTTGGAATGGAACGTGGGCTTTGGAATGCCAGCCGCGGGCACTTGCAATGGTTGGTATGGCGGATATGCTTAGCATAAGTGATAAGCCAGACATCGTCATCTGTCAATCCAGGCTCATCCCATCCAGATCAGCTCAGCTAACCAGGACCCAAATTCAACGTCACCCATACGCAGTATCCCTCGGGCCGCCAGTGAGATCGGACTTTTGTTGAGTTTGTTTATTTATATCCACGTCGTCATCATTTTGATGAAAAATCTATTCGAAAGTGTTGATGCCAGCCCAGATGTACTTGTGTTTGTGGATGTATGCGTGAACAAAACCAAAACCTCAGGCGAGCAATAGTTGTGCTAAGGTAATGTCCCTGTTTCCTTGCTTATGTAAGTTTGTCATCAGGAAAGCGCACTGTGCTGGCACCATTCTAGACCCTCAAGGCCAAAGCCCCCCAGCACTGGTCATTTGCGCCTCCTGGCCGCCCCGGCTCAGGCAATCAATCCCAGAAACCGCCAACCAGGAATCTCAACGGTCTGTGTGCTGTGCCTCTTGCTTCTCAATTTCTCAATTTTAAGTCTTCGCTCATATTATCCCTGGGGACTCTGGTGTGTGAACGTAATCTCTCAGTCATCTGCCTCTTCAGTTCTTTCCTCGCCGCTGGGATTACTGTTCTGCATAGCTACATGTACCACAGTTCACGACATCCTCACGAGAGGAAGAGAAGGTGGCTGATGCTCTCTCTTCCTGTTCGTATATGCGCCTGAGACGTTTTCAAACCCCCCATTACGGAAACTTTTCTTTCTTTTTCCACCCTCGCATGCAGACCGTTTTGTCTCTCCATCTGGCCATTTGCATAATACCGGCTGCTGACCTTTTCTTCTTCCACCGCAGCAAGCCTGCCTCTCTTGAATTCACAACCAACCTCACCTCACAAATTGGGTGCAATTGGGGATGCGAGTCAACAAGATCCCTTCACCGCCGGTATAACCAATGGCGGCGCTTCGTTTCTCCTGGGATCTCGCATGACGGAAATGGGAAGGTACCCAAGTACACCACCAGCCCCACACCCGATGATTTCCCACGTACCCAACCAATTGCATACAGCCTACAACTACGTACCTTAGCTACGAACGTTAGAGGCATCAATACTTTCTGGTCCGCCATCCACGAAATGACACAGAGCGGTCATACCGAACAGACGTTCATCCATTCCACACATTGAAACCCCTCCCCTATTTTTCCTTCTAGAAGAACGACCAGGCTCGTGATCTTATCTCTCGTCACTTTCTCCTCTGCACCTTGGCTGTGAAACTGCAGGGGGCCCCGAATATCCAGATCGTCCTTTCCTGATAATTTCCGAACGAATCTGGCCGCTGAGGAACAAATCACAAAGAAACGTATCATCTACAAGGCACCAGCTTTCAAGCTCTGAGAAGCCCACGGTACTGGAAGGAATCCTGGGCTACGAACACAGATTGGAGGAAGGCGGAACGCACGGCCTGCGCGATCCGGTGCCGGGCTGCCTTTTCGTGCTGTTGAATTATCCCGGCCTGTTTCAAGTGAAGCACTGCGCACAAACATCCTCATTCCGGTTCATTACGACAGTCCGTCTCTCTTGGCCCCCCATCCTCTCACGTGCCTTTGTACTCGTTTTATACTGTTCTTGAAAATCCTTACATCACATACATACGGATAATACGGATACCTTGGCCTTCATCATCTGCACAAAATTGGCCCTATAGCCTAATTCGAGCCCTGTTGCCGGCTCCTCCCCCTAATCTGCCCTGGTACCACCGCACCCTCGTCTATCGAATATCGAATTACACCAACGCACGCGGTCCGAACTCTCCATCGGCCCCATCATCTGCCGGCCGCTACGCACCTCTCACAGCCCGTCCAAGCCCGGCCCCCGGTCCATGACTGACCCCTCCAACATCGCCGGGATCATGGACCATACCGGCACCTCTGGCCACCCGCAGCCGCAGCCGCCAGCACGACGCCAGCCGGTCCTGCGGAGGACCCGGTTCGTCTGCGTCTCCGACACCCATAACACTACCGTCAAGTTGCCAAAGGGCGACGTGCTGATCCACGCGGGGGACTTGACCAACCAGGGCAGCTATTCCGAGGTACGTGCCCCAATCGTGCCCTTTCTATAAGTGTATTTGGAGAGAGAGCGAGAGACAATAAGGAAGTTCCCAGTTGTCGACTCAGGTACTTACCCGTTCGGGAGCCATGTGGGAGGCGCTCGGGGAGAGATGAGCTACTCTCTGATGGTGTCTGGGTTCATCGCGGCAATAGAATAAACAAAATATGGACTCGCCGGTGGCGTTTGCTTGCTTCTGAATGTACCTTATTTGGACAGTGTGACTGACGGCATCACCAGTTATCAAAGGCAATCCAATGGCTCGAGAAAGCAGATTTTGAGACCAAAATCGTCGTCGCAGGTACGCACAATGTTGGTCCCCCCTCAGACTTCCTCACCTTGACGCAATATACATTTCATCCCTCCACATCAGAACACTGACCAAACGGCCGTCTAGGGAACCATGACATCACCCTAGACGCAGACTTCTACTCACAACACGGATCCCACTTCCACAACCAGACACCACAATCACCTCAAGACTGCGCAGCCCTCCTCACAAACTCCCCCTCAATAACCTACCTCGACCACGAAACAGCAACCATCCGCCTCTCTTCCCCCTCAGGACCACGCACCTCCTTCACAGTCTTTGCCTCCCCGTACTCGCCACGCAACGGCCTCTGGGCATTCGGCTACGACGCCCCTCAGCACGGCAGCGTCGGCGCCGCGGCGAGTGATCTACCCACGCTATGGGACGATATTCCCCTCGAAGCAGATGTTGTGGTAACGCATACCCCGCCACACACCCACTGCGACGAATCCCGCGCCCGGCGCGCAGCGGGATGCGAGGCCCTGAGACGGGCCTTGTGGCGCGTCCGTCCGCGGCTCGCTGTTTGCGGACACGTCCATGAAGGACGCGGCGTCGAGAGGGTAAGTTGGGATCTGGGCTGCGGCGGCTCAGCTTTCAAAGAAGAAGGCGTCGAGCGCTGGAGTGACCCGGGCCAGGGGAACAAGCAGTCCCTCGTGAATCTGACAATCAAGGGCGGGAACCCTCTCCGCAACGACGGATCGCACCCGGGGAGGAGTGCATCCGACGAGGCTGTGGGGAGGACAGCTTTCGGTCTGTCTCCGTCTACCCCCGAAACGACGTCAGAATCCGCCGCAGACCCGGGCCTCGGCACCCGCGGCCTCGGCGGCGATCCGACATCACCCCGCACCGACGTCGCCGCGCTCGCCGGACGCCTTGGCCGGCGGGAGACGTGCGTCGTTAACTGCGCCATCATGGCGAAGAGTTATCCGCACGTCGGCGGCAAGACGGTCAACAAGCCTATTGTAGTGGACCTGGATTTGCCGGTGTGGGAGTGGGATCGCGATGGGATGCCGCGGGTCGTATATGCGGATTGAAAGCCTCAATGAAACATAGAGGCAGGTGGGCAGATGCCTTGCTTCAGGTTGAGTAAAGAGGCTGTGGTATCGACGTTGCATTGGCGGCGAGGCAGACGGCGGGGCAGCTTTGGTTATTGACGAGGCGCCTGCATGGAGTTGCACATCGGTGAAGGCATGCGTTCTTGTTCGACACAGGTCTGAGTAGCCTGCGTGGACTGCTGCCACAACGGAATTTAGGCGAGGCAGCAGGCATTCAGAACAGATCGTCCTTTTAGTGTTCACCTCCCCGGTCTTGGTAGCCTCGAACCTTCAGTTACGCTCCAGCATGCTACTATTCGGTGACCTCTACGCCTATCATTGGCGGCACAATGATAACTTCCATGACTTTACCGACTCGAGAGTTCGCCCGTAGCCTTCCATCGCCCGGCTATGATTTCAAAACGTTTGCCTGTGGACGCGACGCTCGTCGCCTTCCTCTTTCGACGTCTGTGCCGCGGGTTCGCATACAGGCTGTCTCATCTCGAATAAGGGACTATCAAGCCTCATGGGGTGTTCGACGGACTAGATGAGCCGCATGTGATACTCCTCGTCTACAACAACGACTTAGGGGTAGGGTACTAAGAGTCGAAGAGGCTGAACTTGCTCTATGCTAGTCTCAGTCAGAGGATGTATCTGGAAACCGTTACCCACCACCACCGTTTTTGACCGTCTACAGCGGGGGCATAGAGAGACGGGAATGAGGCTTCCGAAGTGACAGACAGTGAAGAAATGACAATCATCACCGAGGTCTAGGGTTTTGTGCTCATATTGACAACAATATACCGTTGAACAATTCGGTCCCACCAGACTGTCTCTTGGTCTCGGAGGCCTTTACCTGTGCTCGGAGAGGTCGAGCCTCGTCAATCGTCTTTGCCGTAGCACTATAAATATCCTGCCGCAGACCCCTCGGATCGGAAGCCTCGCCAGCTTGAGCACGAAGATTGCCCTCTGCCCCGCGGTTGGGCATTCAGGCAGATCATGTTGCGAGATGTGTTCCACGGATGTGCGACGTCGGTGTCTGGAAACGCTTCATACCTATCCACATCTATCTTATCACGTACCATAAGTACTGATTTCCAAATGATATCTCTCAAATCTAGGTATTACGATGCTCTTATACGTGTCCGAATACATACAAAGGCATGAGAGACTCCCTATGGCATAGTTGTTCTTCTAGGACCTAAGTAGTTAGAAGCCCTGTTATCGTAGTACACATACATCTCCCCCATAGTACAAACCCTCCTACTTACTATATAAAAGACCGAGGATTTCTATCAGCCGGACGACTATCGGGAGAAGCACGCTAAACTTTTCTACCTAGCCTCCTGGTCTGGATACGATAGTGGCTTTAAAAAGATAGTAAAAACGGGTTGAGGCGGTTCAAAACACGCCGTGTCATCTAAGCGAATATCCTATTCAGACAGAGGCAGATCATGTTCCGCGACGTATCGACAACACTACTGTTTAAGATAGAGACGCCTTCGTCGTAAAAGACGACAGAACCCTTAACCAAGGAGGTTCACTAGCTCTAAGTATCCTCATATGGGTATACGAGTCAGAACATACATCTAGTAGACCCGAGAGACTCTTCAAAACCATTACTCTGAACCTATCCAGCCCGCCCCCTTCTATCACTTTCTCGTAGTACTATACATAGTAAGGGAGCTTCCCCCAAGAGCAGCACACTTCCAGAGCAAATCAAAATCAGAAATAGGAGGCAAGTAGCAGACAGATAAGCAACGCATTGGGCCAAGGGACAGGACCTCGCAGTCAGGTAGATTCTTCAACTCGGTCACGCTGCACCTTGCTAGTCGATAGGTCTTCGATTGCTCTCGCCGTAATGTCCGGCAAGTCTTCCGTCTCCCATCGTGATCCCTCCGTCAGCTACTTCATCTATCGTAACCATAACAAGGCGACTCAGGTCCATGAGATTGGGGAAAGGAAACGACCAGTCTGGGTGACCTATCAAACGGGCAGACTGACTTCCAAAGCTGTATCCCGCCTTCTCGGTCCATCCCACAGGCCTGCCTCGGAGCCTCATCCTCATCCTCATCCTTCTCGCTCAAGACAACGACCCAATCACACGAGAGCAGCCTCAAGGAGCTAGCCTCATCACATCGAAGGGGTGCCTCATCTGCCTCATCTGCCTCACTAGCCATCCATATCTACACTTCTCCTTCGGCCTCCTACATCTTGCACACCTTCACACATCACAGAATTGCACATTTGCTTCACACGCCGATACGCGCTGATAATCAGGCACCGAAACACCAAGCCACCAAGCCTGAACGCCCCCCTTCTCCCTTGGCCATCTTTCCCACCATCCTTCCCAATGAGGCGAGACTAGAAAAGTGCAGCTCGGGCTGGACTCGATCCTAACCTACACACACCATCACGATTCTTGCACATTGCTGCACTGTTCACGGGGTAAGTACCCATAAGGCACCGAAAGCCGCAAGACCCAATGATTATCAGGGACCCTTTTCAAAGCTTTTCTCAGATTCCCATTAAGCCCTGCCCAAAAGTCTCATCGTAATGATACACCACAACGTCCTCCCCCCTCAGTCTCATGTCAAAATAGCCGTAAAGCACACACGTGATCCGTTTGACGACTGCAAAAAGCAATCACGTCGGCCAGGCCGACACTAACATCCAAACCTGACGACCTCCGCCACGGTTCTCGCCTGCAAACGAACTACCTACAAGCCCTTCGTTGCTGATGTAAGAAAAACAAATATCCGTAATCAATCCCATCTATCCATCCCCCTTCCCCCACGACACAACCCTCAAAAACCTACCTGCAGAGTACCTATCCCTCCCCAAAAGCTGATGTAAGACGGTCCCAGCCTCGCCACCCAGAAGACCAGGCAAGCAAGACAAGCTGGGCTCGCCCCCCCCCAAGCCCATGAGTCCTCACCTTTCCTTACCTTCAAGCCTCTCCGACACGACACGCTCAACACAGTCCCGTGGTTCAGAGTCCATGAGATAGTATCCCAACCCAGAGAAAACAGAAGTCACATTCAGATACCATCCTCGCTCAGCTTACTTTCCCAATTCAACGCTCCTCACCCACCACACACAACCATCATCCAATCCCACTGCACTCTTCTCTCCGCCTACCAATTGATACACTCCAGAGTCCAAAACTTCAATTTGATCCTCCTATTGGCCCAGAAATTCAATAATCATGTGTGGATGCCTAACACAAAAGACATATAGTGGAGACCAAATAGGCTTTGGTGACAGCTTAGGAAAACAACAAGACGGCAGAAGAGGAAAGGGAAAGCGGCCTGGCCTGACCTTCTGGCCTGGCCGCCCGCGCCCCAGGCCTGCATCTCGACTCTGTACTCTGCGGCGCAGGAGAACCCCCCTTTCGCCTCGTGCTTCGTAATTCTTGCTCCCCTCCTCCCGTCTGTCTTCCGATACATCGTGTGCTTACACGTCACAACGGGGTTTCTTGTCTATCAGATCAGGCTCAGCGGCAGGTAGGTCGCGAACGCGGCCATCTGGAGGATGGCCGCTGTGTTACCTCACAGGCCTACCTCATAACCAATTCCCATTAGCGCCCATGAGAGGGTTGACGAAACCCCCAGACGGCCCGCCAGTACCATTGACCATCGTCACAACATGACCCAAAGAGGTGGGAGCAGATGAAAGCAAGGCGCTCGATGGGCCGCCCCGTCTGGCCATCTATCCGGCTCCGGATGCCTGATACCGCATGTCCATCCCGTGCCGCCGACCAATGGCCCCGAGTCTAGCGATACAAGAATGCCGGATTCCCCAGTCACGCATGCCTTTTATCTCTCTCTCCCCCTACTGCAAGGCTTCCCTTTGGAAAGGGAAACCTTCCTGTCGTTGGGATAGGATAGATAGAGCCAGTCATAACCCCGGGGCGAAGATCAGCGTACACTTGTACGGATGCTACGTAAAAAAGGACCACCCCTCGGATATGCTTCCTCTGTACTGTCAGCCATACAGCTCGCGTGAGGAGCCGGTTGGCTGGAAGCCATGCCAACCGCCGCGCTTGGATGGGAAAGGGAGGGGGCATATTCTTCCATTTAGTGTTTGGTCAATTCTGCTTCGCGAAGCAGCATGCCCATCATCCATCCCGAGGACCATCGGAGAGGAGACGCATATGTGGAAGCAGGCTATAAGGCAACAAGAAGGAAATAAGGTAGATGTTCCGGTCTCTCAGACCGGGGAGACGGGCTCGCGTGCGGGAATGGACATGCAGAACCGGAGAGGGAGTGAAGACGTGCAGCTCGGCGCTTGTCGAACGCCCAATAAACGCAGCGGTGGAGACCTTCCCAGACAAGAGGCGCTCCAGCACTCTAGAAAGGAGGGGGGAGACGTGAACGTCGGAAGAGAAGGGGGGTTACGGGCGGGAGAATGTAAGCCCAGTATCAGATGCGGCGGCTGTGCGCAGGTGGGATGATGTGATGTGATGGGATCGGAATCGCGGGGTTCGATTCGCTTGGTGGGGGTTGCCCGCGCATGAGACCCTCAATCCCCCCTCTCGACTCTGTTACGTTTCTTCGTGAGGGTCACCTGGAGGCATCATGGTATTGCCATCGAGATTGTGAATTGATGAAGTCTGGATGCGTCTGTGAAACTCTGTCATCAAAGAGAGGCTTTCGGACCTCAAAGCTGCCCAAGAATTTCCTCAATTGAACAGCTCATCGCAAGGATGGAAGCTGTAGTAAGGAATCAGAGAGCTGTCCAGGCCAAGGTTGTCGAGAAGCACTTCACCGCCACAAAAGGCAGCGATGTCCCAGCAAAAAATAGACCTCGAGCACAGCCCAGGCTCCATGAGAACCGCAGACTAGCAAGCTAGCGATGGACCGGCTTAAGCCTACGCCTATGCAGGAGCTTTGTCCTATTCTCGACGAAAATGCCTCTTTCCTCAACGCCGTTTCCTTGGAAAGATCGCCAACTGGGCATTGCAAGATGCATCGACCTTATCCACAAGGTGACTGACAAAGTCATCGACCGCAGACAAGTTCCTGGATTTTACTCCTAGAGATGGGATGGCATCCCATGCCCTTCACAAGTTGAGGGTGGTAACCGGCGGCTGTCATTGGAGACGTGAATGGGAATCTGTTGGCGCGGTATCCGCTTTGTGGTCAGAAACGGGAAAATTCCCTCCCTCCAACTGACCCGGCAGTCACTTCGCGAATCTCATCGTTGATAGGCTATCGGCCGGGTCCCTGGAGCAAGGTGTCACTGGTACACATAGTTGGCACAACGTTTCCTGGGAACTCCCGGTTGTCGTGGCGCAACTTGAGCGGTTTTCTCCTGAAGATTTTCACGGGAGTGTTGGAGGCCATTCCCTGAAGAGTTTCGGCAATGGCGAAGCAGACGGCATGTTCTTTTGCTCATGAAATGGTGATCCAAAGCAGACGCGTACCGGTATGTTCCGCAGCTCAAAGTCGTTGGCCGCTCACTTTTCAGTCTCACCTCACTCACTCAGCGATAGTCTGACTGACTGGCAGAAACTGCTCATGTTGGCCCCAAGGGCGAGCAGGCTGCTGCATCTCTGACGGCCGATCGTTGCCCCGCACCAATGCGATCGAGCTACAACCCACAACAAGGAGGGATGAAAGCGTTGTGATCGACCAAAGGCTGAAGGCAGCTTTTGGCGCTGCCGTGCTGGAGATACTACAAGTAGAGACTGAGTGCTCCAGAAACGGATTGCCATGCCGAAGCCTCACAAGGAAATGTCTTAACAGAAGCTGTTAAACTTGGTCGGATATCCACACCAGTGCGGCACCAGCCAGCTGATCATCCGCGGTGGAGAAGACGGACCTAGGCCCGCTCGCGCACGAGACAGGACGAGACGGGACGATTCGGTTCCTCTCGAACTATTGGCCCAGACGGCGCTGACCGCTAAAACGTGAAACCCCTTCACCACCGACTGACTGCCAAGGACCAGTGACAAACGGCAAGTGTCAAGCTCGGTGATGATGCTGAGGGGTAAGAAGCCACTCACTACCCCTCGTGCCTGGGTTATCACTGTCATAATCCCCGAGTATCAACGCCAAAGAGCGGTTCGAGGTCGTTATCCGTTGACATTCATGCCCTTGGCCAGGATATCTCGATCAGCATGATTCGAGCACCGTATCTCCCTCGATGCGGCATCTACTCCAGGAAAATCTCCCGCCCATGGGTTCCTACTCGTTGTGACTTGTCTAGCTGCAGATGAAGCCTCTGTCTGACTGGTTGAGAAGGTGTTCCAATTTTCGTCTGATTTGTTCGCGGGAGACGGTCTTCTTCTTCTTCTTCCTGGGTCTCCTGGACCAATGACAAGCGGATCCGGACCCCCTCCTTATGTAGTAGAAGTGCAAGTCCAAGGTGTATTTCACGTGGAAGGGGACGAAAAAAATTGCGAGTCTAGTTTTTGCACATGTCGGTCGCCGTTTTCACCCTCACCCACAAAGTATCCAGAAGGGGGCGCCTCTGTCTCTAGATTGGGGGCTGTGATGCTCAGAGTTCGTACCTGCTTCCGATCTTCCTGGTGGTCACAGACACGCGACCTCGCGTAGTGACGGCGATCTTATCACGAGTGAGAAGGCGTGGGATGCAACAGCACGGAGGATGGAAGATGGCATGCTAAGACACATGTCCTGAGAGTCGAATGGTCTTAAAGTCGAATGGTTTGTGATATTGTGTGATGGTTGATGCAGAGAGCCCGACTGGGAACTGTGGATGGAGTCATGCACACACTTTGCGGTGGTCGCCGTTACTGGTCGACTGCGACCCTGGAAGGCCGCCGGTCTCTGGCTCAGTCATAGACATTGGATGACACGGCGAGCTAGAGGGCGAATTCGGAGACATTGCAGATATGCCGGCCTTGGTAGCGGGCAAAGAACCCAGCGACTTTAACGACTCCACAGGCCAATGTCGAAACTCTGGCGGCCTCCATTGGCATTTGACGAATACTATGCGAATACTGCGAGTAAGTCGTCAGATTATGAGCTGCCATCGTTGCCGAAAGATGCAGGGCAGAGGTAATAATGCGTAATAAACGGCTGTGGATGCACCTGCAAAGGAAGCACGTTGGAACAATGTCGGCCAAAGGCCCGTGAAAGGGCTTTCCGAGGCAAGTGTTTGAGATAGAACCGACACCAGTTCTGAGAGGGTGTGTAAGTCTCCCCAGACCTGAAAGATCCTTCGTAGGGCTAAGTATGGCTGACGATGCTCAGGCTAGTTGCGATCTTGCTGTTCTCGAGGATGACGTTGCTCCAAGTCGATGGAAGCCGGAGATGTGATGGCTGAGAACAAGTCTGCTGTCGTCCCGTCTCGTCTGCCACTTTCTAGGCTCTGCAGCTAGAAGACGAAGCGGGCACGGTGGAATGGTTGTCGTTGATTACCTAGTCCCTTTGGGGGTTCGCAAGATGATCACGACCATGTGGCGCCGTCTGTTCTGCGGCCTGCGGCCTGTGTGGCCTGTGGCCTGCCAGTGGCCTGCCATTGTCTTTGCACGTTCCCGGCGGAAAGCTCGAATAATAGCTGATGGACACGGGCAAAAGTTGGCTAGCCTCGTATGGCATATCGACCCGGGGTACGGCGCACCCATGACTTTGCTGGCGACGTTTCTTTGGCTGTGGCCAGGTACGTCTGATATCATGGCGAGGCCAGACCAGGCCACGAAATACGTTTGGGTAGTTGGTCATCTGTACTACTCGGTCGCCATCATCGTTGTATCGCCGTTGGGCTTCATTCCTTGGTTTTTCTTCCCTTTCGTTCCATGGGCTGCTTGTGTATCCGTGGACTGATGACGGATGAGAGGTTGGGCATCGAATTGATCGAGTGCCATGAGCAAGCACTCGATGAGAGAAAACGGTTTGGGTTGGGAGAGAGTTGGAGGAGGGAGGGGTGGGTGGTTGGGCTAGCGTGGAGACGGTGCGCTTCTGGTCAGACGGTGACAGCTCAAGTTTTGCTGCGCTTGTCGTGCTCGCTACTGGGAAGGTCCTCGCAGGCCTTGGGCATCTCCCGAACGTGCCTGCCTCCATTAGGTAAGCAAAAAGGACACGTACCTCAGTACCTCCTTCCTGAGGAGAGGGGTCCTTCCATCTGGAAGGAGTCAGAGTCAGGTCCATCGTGAGTTGACGGAGGAAGGCACGGCACCGGAGGACGGGGACCAAGTGCCCGAAAGACCCGCTTTTATCGCAAACGGTGGTCAAACGAGGTGTTTGTTCACCGCCAGATGGCCCTAGACAATCGCCGCAGTGCGTGTCATGAAGCCGAATGGGCGGTGCTGATGGAGTCAAGCAAAAGCAGGTACGGCTAGAGGAGCTCGCTTCCATGGCCCTGCCGGGCAACTAGGCCTGGGCATTACCTCAGCAACGTCTGACAGATGCGTTTGAAATCGTGTTTTCCATGCTGCCAAATATGGCTCTGATGGCTCTACCAGCTTCCAATTGAGGTATCCCTACTGTAGCATGAGCCGGAAGAAAATAGATTATTCAGAAACCCGCCGGATGGTCAGACTGATTTGATGCAACGCAACTGTCTTTCCGAAAGCCTCCGGCTCAGAGGTTCAGATTCGCGTTCGCCGAGCAGACCAGAGGAACACAGCCTCCAGTTCGCAGAACGATGGATTACACTATCAGCCAAGGTCCCTTTAGACTCGGACAGATGATTGCTTAGCGTGTACCTAAAGAGCCGTTTTGTTAAGCACCAACGGGCATCCCCTAAGTTGTTGATTGAGTTTGTCATTCATGGTGCGCTATCCTCGGGAAACGGGACGTTTTGGCGTCTCTCCAACCAAGGTTGCTGCTTGAAAACGGACGAACGTTTCAAAGGGCGGCCAGCTGCAGCGTTGGAGGCTAAACGGATGCCAGGTGCCACCTTGTGTTCACAGGCCGCGCTGTTGCCACTCAACCACTAAAGGGAGGAGCAGATGAACGGTGCGCGACAAACGTCGGAGTGAGGTACTTGGTCGACCAAAGTCCGAAGTACTCTTGTCGACGGTACGTGAACATCGCCCCTCAACCCCTCACGGGGCAAAGTACCCACGACTTTACGTACGAGCCACCGCCTGCTCCCAATTGCCCACTGCCACATCCTTCTTGCCTTCCTTCGCTGTTGCTTGCACTTTGCAGTGCAGTTGCGGTGCCTTGATGCTTCCTCCCTGATGCTGGTACCAGGCGCCAGGCAAGTGCCCCTTGGTGTTGCCGCTGCCCAATCGACAGGGCGAACAAGCGTTCACGGTGCCATGCCATCCCTAATTCATCAATTCCCATCCAACGACATTCCCAGCTTCTCGCGGGTACAACCACAGCATTGCACTCGGCTTTCATGGATACAGCGAACAAAAGACGAAGTACGCGAAACCCGCGCTTCCGTATTTTTGCCCCTCGAAGAAACAGAAATTTCGTTTTTCTCCCCTTCGTCAACGAGAAACTCCCCTTCCCCTCCGGGAGGCGCTGAAGGCTAGAATGATTCAGGTTGATTCATCCATCGTCATCTTTGGCCCCATTCTCCGGTTCCTCCAGCCGAGGCGCAGCGTGGAAGTTGTCGTCGGCATCTTCGTCAAAGTTGCGCGATGGCCCCCTTGGATCTTGGAAGATATCCTAGCACGATACATACATCACTTGGCGGGCTGAAGCTGTATCTCCTACATCGCAGGGAGCAAGGCGAAGTACATTGTTGCTGCCACCGTTTGGGTTCGATCTTCCTTCCCCAACCACCCCACCATCGGTACTCTCCTTCACCGTATCCAGGGCCGCTATGAGCGATCGACTTTACGACGGGAGCCCATGTGCCGTCCCTGTCGCTCATCACCTGAAGGGTTCGGTTCGTGGCCGACCTCTTGCGGTTCCATATCTACCATGCCACCATGCCTGCCAGCTAAACAAGTCTCCCCGACAACGCGAGACCTCTATTCAGTAAAAGGCACTAGAGAAACCGAGACGGCCTATAGCCACCGATACGGGCAGGTCTCAGGGGTCCCGCATACGTCAGGCGTTGCGTATCATGGCTCAGCTCCGCCGGGGGGTTCAGTCATTTACTATGCAATCCGCCCCCGCGGCCGCCTACCACAGCTGCAGCAAGCCACCGCAAGCTGCTGTACGCTGCCCGTTTGGGCGACGGACAACGCGGGTCGAACAGAGAGGGAAACAGGGCCTGTCCGCCGCCGTGGAAGTAGAGAGAAGGACACAGACGAGACACCGGTCAATGCCAGTCTCCAGACAGGCGGCGGGACGGACTTCAGCGGCGGGTTACGCAGAGAAGGACGAGACCGATGACAAGCCGGGTACGACGGTGCTCCGACGACTGACAGACGTCGGACTTTAGGTCTCTGTGCGCTTGTCCTTCCGGGGTTAAGAATAGGCGGTCGAACAGAACAGACTCAAGCTGCGGCCCGTGGAAGTGCAAAAACCCAAAGACGAGACGATGTCTGAGGTTCAACAACGACAAGTGCGGCACGGAGTGAGTACCGGAGACAGAGTGGTGGTACCGATGGACGAGTAAGCAATAAAGTCACCGTGGTCATCCATCCACAACAAGCCTTACCCGCTGGGCACGCCGCACATCACACCCACTCCAGCCCCTCCTCTTCTGGGGGGGAGAATAAGACGTGGGATCCCTTTCCAGTCAGGGACAGCATCATCAGCCAAGGCCAGAACCGTCTCACCTGGCTACAAGCCCCATCCGTTCACCCCCGTTTGTGCTGTACCACATGCGAGAAGCGTATCAGTTGCCGTCTTGTGTGCAATCGTAAATGCATCTGTTCATAGGCTACCGTCTGTGTGCAACAGCCCTGGCAGTCAGGTCGTGACTGGTTGACCACACCTCTTGAAGGGGAAAGACTGGCTGGATGATAGCCTTAATACAGTCAACCATCGATCTGACTGGAGGTGAGTGGTCCAATCGAATGGTGACCGCAGAGCCAGAAGTCGAATTTGGGTGAGGCATGTACCCTCGGTTCAGATTCTCACGCTGCATCTGAACAGCAGAAAAAAAAAGACAGAATGACAGAGGGAGGTCCCTGGGACTCCGTTTCGTTGGATTGAAACGGAGAGTCACAAAACTGAGGCTGATCCACACCTCGGATTGCGCTAGTGGCTGTCAGCCGTTTTTGACTGGTGGACGCTCCGCTACAGATGCTGTCCTTTTTCGTCCAACCAGCAATGACCCAGACCCAGCCATCGACCACCGTCTCGTCCAGTCATAGTCGCCTCTCCCCCTCCTTTTCGCCCAAAAGCCCGTGACCTCATCGTCGGTCAAGAGCACCTGCGAATACACCGTCTCCAATACTTGGTCAGCCCCCGTGCTGTCAAGTCACGTCCTCAGTCCACCATCCTCGTTTCTTGAACAGTACGAATACGTACCATGGGATGGCCTTTCCCAAGTCCCGACTCGCCGAAGATACCGCAGTCAAGGTACACGAGCCAGACGGGAAACACAGGGCACACCAGACTCCATCTTCGCAGCTCTGGCCCGGTCTGGCCACCTCAAGATCAAAACCAAAAAATGACAAGTAATGGGGCATTTGTCTTGGGTGCTGGACCCTTTGGGCACCCAATTTCGTCACAGACTCACTCAGAGTATGTGAGTACCTAGGTCCCTATCCTCTTCCTGGCCAAGCTGCCCGTACGGATTTCTGTAAGGTGAGGTAAGGCACTTTAACCTGTACTTACGTATCGTCTACGTAAGGTAAGGTGCAGTCCGTATCTATCAGCGAGAATAACGTGAGGAAGGTACATGCATCTTGCGCTGAGATACGTACCCTCGACCCCAGGCTCTGTGACCCACCGTCCACGGACCTGTACCCACTTTAACCCACCGCGCCTTCCACGTCCCACGCTTGCACCGGCTCGCTCTCGACTGACAGGACGGAAACGCCCTGATGTACGTATGTACCTATGTACCTGATGGAGGCAGGTACCTTTCTCCGTATCTTTTGTATGGGCCATCGGCTGTCCATTCATCAATCGTCCACCCGCGTCAATCCACAACCCACAGTCCAACCATCCATCTGCCATCCATCATCCATCGTTGCCATCCACCCGCGCATCTGGGGACCCTCTCTTCGCAAAGTCGCATGGTGCGCCCAAAGTCACTTTTTTCCCTCTTTGCCTTTCTAATCCTCAGTCATTCAGCGTCCAAAAGTCTCTCCGCTCTTCCAGTCATCGCTCGTCTCGGCTCCTAGCAAGCATCCCAGTGCCCGGGAACTCCACCGCTGTCAGAAGTCACTCCAGTTCTCCCATATCCGCCTCCGTTTCCTCCTGGGCCTCTGGAGATCCTCCCGTTACCTATTTGGCACGCCTTCCCCCCTTCTCCATCTCGTCTTTCGCTTGAGCTGCCCGTCCAACGCAACTTGCGAACATCAACCCACGAAAACAACTCCACCTGCGTACTGGACACTGGTTGCGCTGCTGCACCTCGAGGGGAAAGCCCAGAGATAGGAGCCACGACCCACGATCGACCACCCGTCCGACTCTGGCCCTCGCCCTCGCCCTACGTATCCGGCTGCTTCTCTCGCCCTCTTTTGCCATCCATATCCGCATCTGCATCTCTTGCCTCTGCTCTCCTCTATTTGCCTCTCTCTCACACTCTCTCTCACTCGATTCACAACTCTGAACCATAACATCATCACCTCACCTTAACGATACCCAATATTCCGTTCCGCCTTATCTGATCCTCCTTTTTGCCTCTTCCCTCACAGTACATCACTTGTCGCGACTTCACTTCAGCCTACATACTACCTTACTACTACTTCTACTTACTACCGTACTTCCTTCACCTTTCTGCTCCCTCAACATTCCATTCAAGGAATCCCTTCCGCTCTGGATTGAAAGCTTCGCGCCGGGTACCGCGGTCCCGAAAACTTGACAACAACTCCCAACAGCCTGCTGCAATTGCAAAGGGTAACTCACACAGCCTCGAGTACATAATCATCACCGTCTCAATGCAACAATAGCCTCGTCGTCCGCACAGAGACCGACACGAACCGGACCGCAAGCAACGCCTTGCAGTCTTTTGACCATTACCACAGCCTCGATTTGATCAGTCGCTCTCTGGCCGCCGTCGAACTGGATTCACGAGCCCCCATACCAACATCATACCGCCATCAGACATCTTCATCATGTCCGCTTTGCCACCCGACCCGTACAAGATTTTAGGCGTTTCCAAAGATGCACAACTCGCAGAAATTCGAAGTGCTCACCGAAAGCTCGTCCTCAAATGCCACCCCGACAAGGTGCAGGACCCGACGCTCAAGGCCCAAAAGCAAGATGAGTTTCAAAAGGTTCAGCAGGCCTACGAGATTCTGAGCGACGAAAACGAGCGAGGCAAGTACGATGACAATGTCAAATTAGCTGAGCTCCGCAAGGAGATGGCCAAGGGCATGTCCGCCAACACCTCGGCTCCCAGAGCGCCTGCCGCCAGATCCTACGAGGTCCGCACCGCCGAGCCCCGACCGGATACCTACAAGACGACGTACCGTGCCTCCCCCGGCGGCAAGCCCATGTACTCTACCGGATACAATTCTCGATCTTGGGACGAAGAAATTCACAGCAGATCAAATTCCATCTTCGAAGAGCCTAGGGCTCGCCGGGCCGCAAGTTACGAGAAAAGCTACGAGAAACCGTCCCGCCAAGACGAAGAAAGAGATCGAGAGCGGGAACGGGAACGGAGACGTAAGGAAGAGAGGGACAGAGAACGCGAGGAGCTCGCCCGTGCCGCAGACCGCAAAGAAAGGGAACGCGAGAGGGAGCGTGAAAGAGAACGCGAAAAGGAGCGAGAACGCCAAGACCGCAAGGCGTACGAAAAGCAGCTCAAGAGGGCCGCCGAAAAGGCCGCGGCCGACAAGGAAGAGCGTCGTCAAGAACGTAAGCGTCAAGAGAAGGCCGAGAAGGAGAGAGAAAAGGACCGTAAACGCGAGGCCGAAGAGAAATCGCGTAGACACAAGTACATCGAAGACGATGAGTCCAACTATTTCGCCAAGTCTGACAAGAAGAAGTCAAGTAGCACCAAGGAGAAGGAGAAGGACAAGCGATCTCGCTCGATCCCGCCTGGAGGCGCACCTCTCCGTGAAGAGCCGCCTGTGCCTCCGGTGCCTACTATCCAGGCCGATGCCAAAGTTTCCAAATATGCCGACACCATGCTGTACGCAGCGTCATACATGGATCAGTCACGTAAGGCAGTTCACCCGGGTCTGAGCCGTGCCCAGACTTCGTACGAGCCTCGACATGTGCCTGCCGCGGTTCCGACGCCGCCCGCTGCGATTCCTTTCGCTCCTCCTCCCATCCCTACTGTCGAGGAGGACACCAGTCGCAGATCAAAGTCGAGACGCTCCTCTGAGACCAAGACACGGGACAAGTCAAGTCATAAGAAGTCGTCTCCCACAAAGGAGGCACCCGTTCCGCCATCGCCCAATGTTGTCGATGCCTCTCCTAGCACTCGCCACATGGCTCAGTTCGCTTCCGCGACATCTTCGCCTGCGTCTTCCTCGCCGCCTAAGCACTTGGGTAGAGCGGCCACCTTCAACGATGGGTACAACCGTCCTCCTCCTGGTCCTGTCAGGGCTCAAACATTTTCTCATGTGCCTGCTGAGTCTGCCGACGTCCGGGGCCGTGGTCGCTCAAGGCTGCAGCCGCAGCAGATTTTGAGCGAGGACTCTGATGATTCGGAGGAAGACCAACGTCATCAACAAAGGAGTCATCGACACAGAACGCACTCTCCCGAGGCGATACCGTATGAGACTGGACAGCGCACTCGATACACCGTCAATGCTGGAAGAGCAGTCCCAGTCGCTGCCGAGGCTGCATATGCTTCAGCCTATCGCGATGACTCTCCTCCGAGGAAGGTCAAGCACGACTACTACAGTGTCCGCCCCTCCATGCCGTCTCGCGAGGCAAGCTACCAGAGCTCCAACCCGTATTTTTCCAAGGTGAAGACGGCGAGATATGATGACGTTCAGTACAGCAACATTCCGCATCGTTACCGCCACGATGAGTATGCAGGCTACGCTTAGTATCAAACGAATGGCGCAGCTCATTAACGTCTCGATCTCGCAATGGTCATCCCGCCGTCTTCGCAATGAGAGATACTTCGCTCTGCTGGAACGCGTCGATGTTCATCCTCCTTACGTCCTGATTCGCGCGGCTGATTTCCATTTTCTATATTTTTTGTTAGCTTTCATGTTTTCATTTCTAGTTCTTTTTCTTTGGTTCGTGCTGGTATGAAGGGGACGATATGAAAGAAAACCATACAGTAACGAGTACCGATCTGTCTTATTGATATCAATCTGGGAGGGCTGCGATTGACGAGCCCGAAATGGCGCTGAGGGCATTTGAGGGACTGAGGCCGCTTGAGACGGCTATTGATTGGCATTTATGGAGCGAGACGTGCTGGGCAGTGGTGGTTGCCTCGGATGACGGGGTCTGGTCAAAGTGGCGATCGGGTGGGGATAAAGGAAGCTTCTCGAGTTTGGTCAGGTGCCTTGTGATGAGGCGGCCACGAATAACGAAGCCTTGCCATCTCCGTCCTTCCACATGACCAGGCTGAGCCCCGTTTCAGCTCCAGGCAGCCGGCCCTGTCCACGCAACGGGGACATTTGGAACGTCCTGGGTTTCTCACAGAAGTTGTTGTACGCTGGAGTCTGACGATACACACATACATGCATTGGGATGGCGACATATATTTTACACATTTACTGGCTATTTTTCCAGACCCTAACGAACTCAAGACATATTTTCTCATCCTTGTCAAATCGCTGTTTTCTGGTCATTCGCTACAAGGAGTTTGAAAGCGGAGGGGATATACCACACTCATTTTGTGCACGAGTTAAGGCAGGAGAGAAACAATGGAAAGAGGAAGAACATGTGAAAGAGGAGGAGTTATTATACCATCATGGTAGGCGTGTGCCTGTTGAGGCAAGGATGATCATCATGAAGGGAATGTCCTGGGATCAAGGGGGGGCGGCTATAGTTAGATTCTCTGTCGAATGGATATGCATTCTTGACACGTCTATCTGCCTGACTCTCGATTCGGTGATGTTCTTTGACGAGATCGAATGATGTTTAAGAGAAAATGCAAGTGCAATAGTACGAGGCTGGATCACGGTGGCCTGGACTTGGGTGTTCTAGACCTAAATGACGCGCGTAGCCGAGTGATTACGACTTTCATTGGCGAGTCTTCTCGGGAAAGTGAGATGAGAAAAGAGCCGGAGGAAGTGCAAAGTGTTTATCCACTTGTTGTTTTGCGGCGGAGATTACTTCTTGGCCTTGGAGATTTCGGTGAGGGTGATGTGTCACGCAGATACTGATCAGACTGTCTACGGGGCCTAAGGTGGCTTGGTTGGGACGTTCGGAAGGCTGAGACGTGCTTGGCTTTTCTGGAGTTGAAGGGGAGGAGAGGGAAAGAAAAAAAAAAAGGGGGGGGGGGGGTGGCATAAAAGAGTTCAACTTGTACGGCAAGAGTAAAAAAGCTCTTCCTCGTTCATGCCTGTGATATTATCTTGAAACGCCATGTAGTTGCGAGATACCTACGGCCATAGGAACTAGTCGGCCGTCTGTTTCCACGGGGTATTCTGTCACGTTTATACAGCTAGAGGAGGTTAGAGGTAGTGAGTATTTAGTGAGTCGGTCTTTGGGAGAAAGGCATCTTGCTAATGTGAAGTAGACTAAGTTCACAAGAACTGGATCCAACTTACGTCACATCCATCTGGCGTGCAGCATCGCAAGATACCCCGAAACATCTGTGCTCCTTACCTATAATAGAAAGGTTTTGGGGAGGTTTTCGTCCTATTTTGTATGCTTATTATATGACGAAGCAACACATAGAGATTCTAGCCCAGGTTTCTTGATAAGCACTACAAGCGTTGATGGAGATCTCCCTACTTGCGACGATGTCTCTGAAGATGGTTGTTTCCTCGTGGATGGCAGCACTCTGGACGACGAAAAGTCTTTTGCGCCGGAGACAATGAGCATGACGTGCTTGGGAATTCACGCTGCGACTAGGAGTTTACATCATCATCTGGTGCCGTTGCTGGAATAAACCTCCCAAAAAAATAAGCAGCGGCAATAGCGTGGCAAGTTTAGTTGACTGGACACGAGTCTCAAGAGTTGCGAAGCGTTCGTGGTCAACTGGCTGGTGCATGTGTTGACTTGTTGCCTGGTTATATCGCTGGCAATGCCGAGACTGTTCGCCCAGGATATCAGGGCTTGAAACTTGAGGTGTGTATAATATATGATTTTAGAGATCAACTGATCAAAGCGGACAGTCGAAGAGTTCTGGAATGACAAGTTGTAGATTCAAGATCAGAAGAGAGCCAGATGAGAAATATAGAAGAGACACTTTGTCAATGATTGAGTGACTTAGCAACTCATAAAATTTGAGACTGCCAACGCATCATATAAAAAGACCCCGTTCTCTTCAGAATTGGAGAAGACGGGCCAACAGTCATCGGCCGCCCTCGTGGTTCTATGCTACGTCCAGTCATCATCGTGGGCGAGATAATACATTCTCCACCAAAGGTCGATGGTATGATAAGTGATATCAATAGTCGCGTCCGAGAAGCATCTAATCGTAATCTCTTTCTTGGTCTCATTTCTCGGCGGCTTGCTTGTAATCAGTATTGAGTAAGGTACCTACTATGAAAGGGTAAGTCGGGTGAGATGTCTATTGATATGGTTGCTTCTATTGGCGCCTGGAATGCTTTATACATTTATAGAATAAGGACATGGCAGGACTCGCGCGGTTCCGAGAGTTCACGAACCTTTTCAATGCTGGAGTCACGCGAATGACTACAGCTAATGTTGTCCGGTTTAAGTAGGTTTTAGAACAACTCCGCGCCCCGCGTAATCCAAAGAAGAGTTTTTTACTTGCTCTTCGCGTGTTGCGCAGAGTGGGAAACATTGGCGAATTACCAAAGATGTACAGGACATCTAGCTGTTCGTTTGCAACATTATTCTTTTGCTAGATCCCGTCCTTTTGCTTCAACATCACAGCGGAAGATTTAAGAAAGTATTGTCCACAACTGTATGTAATTAAATTGGATGTTTTCACATAAGTAGGTAAGGTAGCTCCATGGATTCGAATCAAGCGGAAATAAAGACAATGGGCATACAGGGAGGCCTCGCGCTCATTCTCGGCCTTTGTATGAACTTTGGTGATGCGCCCCCTTGACGCCGTGCTTATGGTTTGACGGCATCTGGCGTAAAGCAGACAGGTGTACAGACGTACCTCGGTGAAACCCGTCATGAGACCTCCCGTCTTATTCTCAGGCCATGTGTAATGGGGCGATCCTCGGTAGGCGATGGCAATTACAATATGAGAGGAAACGTTTCATTCCTCGTCCCCTTCCTCCTCATCATCATCTTCTTCATTTTGGACTCCGGCAGAGGTATCCCGCGCCTTCGCCCGCCGTATACTTGCCTGGATATTCCTCACATCGCTCTCCCTCACCAACGCCCCCGTTTCCTCAGAGATCTTCTCCGCAATCACGCGCGCCGTCAACTTCCCCGTCGGCAGGTCCCCCCTCGACAACGCATCCACCCGGTTCCGGATCCCCTGCACGCCGCCCTCGGCCGCCTCCCAGCTCAGCTGGCGAAAGGACCGGCTCGTGGCAAAGGACTCGGTCAGCGGCGGGTGGTTGTGCTCCATGTTGTGCGGGATGCAGACCCAGCAGTCGGCCTGGAGGGTCAGGTGCGCGCGCCACATGCAGCCCGTCTTGTTGGACTTTGTGGTGCGGATCGTGGCGACGGAGGCCTTGGGGCGGCCGCCGCGATCGCAGCTCAGGTCTTGGCGGTAGATTTCCTTGGTGCCTGCGGAGCGCTTGGAGCGGGTTTTAATGACGCCGTAGCCTTCTTTGCGTTGGAATTCGCGGACTTTGGCGACGAGGCCGTCGAGAGTGGAGTCTGTGATGTACATTCGTTCGGTTGGTGAGCTGGTGATAGTGGTGGTTGGCGGTGCAGAGTGTTTGAGTAAGAAAACAGGGGTGGTCGGTTGTTGATGGTTTGGGAGTAAGTTGGGGGGCAAGTAAGGGATTGAGCGACGCGTTGTGCACCATTTAGCATGCTACACGGCCATTCGGAGCCTGGATAAAGTTTAGGCGGCGGCCGATTATGGGCTGGGGGGCGCCGGATATGGATCATCCTTCCAGCCTCATGTACTTGATGAGGACAGAGGCTGTGTACCGTTGAAAGCATTGACTTGTAGGTCGATCCATCGTTATGAAGCAATCAGAGCTTTAAATCTTTCTTAATTCATCGATGCATCTTGCCCGGAGTTTTCAGCTAGATGAGGTGTGTAACGTGCCAGTGCTGGCAGCTTTCCTCTATCCATGTTTCCCTCGGAAGCTGATTTCCTCCACTGGTCAGGGATTTGCAACAGGTTGCTTGCAATTTTACAGCACACAGTGAAATTAGTATCGAGAAATCCTTCTCTCGGCATGGCTAGATAGTGCGGTATTGTTTGGTTTACGCCAACTACCACTTCGAATCTAAGGTACCTTCGTTGACGACACTGTTAGCCCGACATTGACTGGACCCAAAACGTCAAGTGTGTATAAGCCCGGTTACTCCAATTCAGAGATACGCCACATAAACAGAGTTATTTGAGAACTGAATAACAATCAGATACTCCAAAAGGCTAGGTATTGGGAGCGAATCTTATGTGGCAATGGTTCATAAGTGAGCCTCGGCTTACATGGTTCAAGCTAGCCGCAGGCTGTATCGCTTGGCAGTGTAACGATGTCTTCTTGGGAGGAGGCTCTCGCGGTCAGCCTTATCACGTGTATCGTGACTGTCTCAGTTTAATCATCAATAGAAGAGACATATTCTCTTCTAATACTCTTGAAGCAAGGATCCGTCCTTGTCATCTTTGCGTTGTTGTGCACCCCGGCTCGCAACATTACACAAGCTCCTCCAGAATCCCCATGAGTCTGAACTCGCGCGCACACAAAGCTATACTATCCGAGAAAAGACCTTCGAAACTTATCCCAAATCACAATTATTCAACGAACGCAACCGAAGTATGCTTAGCATTCTTCCGTCTAGCCTCTCCGAGGAAGAGACGCCTTGCCTCACAGTGCCTGACGAAAGCCGGGGACCATGCGACTTATGTTCGTCCATATCACGCTCTACAGACAATGAGGAGATATCTTCGACCACCCACACTGAACCCACGAGTACTACCGGCATGGGTGCTGAAGATAAGAACGGGTGCTGGTCCGAAGAAGCGAAAACCTGGCGTCCTACATGGCTTCAGCCCGCGGTGTTACTGGCATTCTTTGCCTTCTTCCTCTTTTCTACCATCACACTTCCGGCCATGTTTTGTGTATCTCTGCGAAACAATGGACTCGTGGAAACACGAGAGAGTCTCGTTTACCTATGGCGTTTTGGCCCAACAGCTGGTAAGGCTACGTGACCCTCCCAAAGAAGCTGAAGGGTACCAACTTAAGTCCATTGCTGATTTTCGTTCTAAACAGTGCTTACGCTCATATCCATCGGCTGGTCAAGGGTAGAAACGCAAACGCTGAGGTACATGCCATGGATTGCCTTCAGTCACGAAAGTCTGTCGACTAAAAATTCCGACAATGACAAACTCGATTATACCGCAATGCTTCCGCCGAAAGTTTGGATGGAGTCCTGGAGAAGGAAACACTATCTTGTTTTTCTTGTCGCCATTATTTCAATTGCCCTCAAGATTCATATCGTTCTTGCTCCCGGTCTGTACAGCGTCCAAACCATCGAAGCGGGTACTCCAGTCGATATCGAAATTCTCGACTCATTCAACACCACTGTGCCGCCGTGGCGAATGCAAGATACTAGCCCATATTATATTGCGCAAGCCATTAGTAACTTCGACATGGGATATCCCTTTGGAGTCAATGAACGGATATCCTATCAGACATTCAAAAGCAAAAGTGGCTCTAGAGGCACAGTTGATGCACCTATCGGAGCTACCGTGGCTGGTCTTTCAACGGAAACACAGTGTCTAAAGCTAGAAAACTATTCCTACTCAGAAATTACACAGGATGTCAACAAATTCTCTCTGTATTCTGTTCGAGACCTGGAGCTACATTTCAATAGCTGCGAGGAGCCACTATCGATACCTGGATTCCAGGATGAGACCATATATTACGGCGACACTACTGGAAACTTTTCTCATTGGGGAAGCCATTCTGCTTTGGTCAAACCAACATCATGTGCAGGACTATCTCATGAATTTAAATACTCTTTATATTATGCGGCTCGCTTTGAAAGACCCACCATCAATTCTTCGTCGTTGGACTTTGATCTTGCAGCAGTCCTTTGCTCTTCTGGCTTGTGGGTCTCAAGAGTCAAGGTCACCGACAACGGTACGATGCCGCTAGTTGAAGTATTACCGGACGAGAACAGATACCCAATCACCGCAAACCTTTGGGATCTTATCGGTAATTCCGTACCTTTTGGTAGTTGGAACCAATCGAACATCAATCGGGTGTCGGGTCCAGTTGACACTGCCTATAGCTTTCTCGGCAACTCGTCAAGAATGGGCGTAGACTCATCGGGCGCTTCTCTATACACAAATGAGGTGCTTTACCGATCAGTCATGGATATGTCTCGTATTCTTGGCCCATGGATCGGACACTATCGTCTTCGGCACAGCGATGGCCAATATCTCAATGCAACCGGGGCCGTATTCAGAAAGGTGACCAAGCTGATGGTCAACAAGTGGACTTGCTTATCCATGACGACGATTTTTGGACTGGCAATGCTCATGGTGGCTCTTGCACTTCTCTTCTTCGAAAACATGACTATGATTTGGTACCGAGATCTTCTCACAGTCATTGGAAACATGATTTTTCTCCAACATCAAAGAAGATCTTCGGACGGAGGATCAAAAGATAGCCCTGGACTCAAAGACAAAGCGATCGAATGGGGCAACTGCGACTTTACACCACTTGTGTTGAAAGTTTGGGCACGGGCATCCATAATTTCTCTCATCGTTGTCGTCACAACGGGCCTCTCTTATTCTCTGAAGACATCGATGGAGTACCAGGGAATCGCAACAGTGAGTGAAGAGGCGAATCATGCGTATCTGTTGTGGACTTCTGTCCCGACACTTTTGATGCTCAGCATTGCATTATATATCAACTCTTTCGACTCTACATACCGAGGTCTGGCCACACTATCCGCTCTTGCTATCAAATCATGTAGGGTCACAGCAATGGATATGTCGTTCTCGAATATGTTAGGGCTACAAGTACTCTACCACTCACTTCGAGCACATATTGGAACTGTCACCGTAACGCAGTTCTTAGCCATTATCTGTGGTCTACTAACAACTCTGGCTTCGGTTGTTTTTACCGTCAAGACAATCCCAGAGACGAGCACGATCTCGTTACAACAGAAGACCTGGTTTGGGTCTGGAGAGATGAGGAACGCTACAGAACTCAGCCGCAAGAGGCAGACTCTAAGCAGCCTGGTTCTTCGTCAGGGTGACGGACTTCTCACATACCCCAAAAACACGTACGATACTCTTGTCTTTCCAACATTTGGCACCAGCGATGGATTAGACCCTTCGCAGAATATTTCAATCAAGGTCAACATGTCAGTTGCGATGCTGAAGCCCAACTGCTGGATAGTGCCTCCAGATGTTTATAACCTGACAAAACTGGAACGGATCGACGACTCCGACGGTTACTTCACAGTTCAGCCCCAGATCACCGAAAGCTTTAATTGCCCTAATGGGAGTCAAGCTCAACTCTCCCAAACCATCGCTTTCGTCCTTGGCGAAAGAAAGTCCGACTGCGTATACTTAGCAACAGGATTAGACTCTCCAGAGGACCTACGCATCGTGAATAGGTCTTGCGGCTTGAGTCTCCGCGATACCGATATCATCCCGGCTTCAACCAAATTCATGACCTACGCCCTGGGAAAATATTCCCAAGAACAAGAAAAATTCTTACATCTCTCTATCACAAGATGTCAGTATTCCTGGGTTGAGTTGCCCACCGAAGTCAATTTCACCTTTCGCCATGGGGAGTTTGTCTTGAATCCAGGGGATTTACCACGACCGGATGAGTCTCGAGCTCAGCCCTGGGGCATGCCTTTCAACATACCAGACATCCATGATGCACTCCCAGAAGTAACAGCGAGTGACGCTTACGCAGGGTACTTCGACTCCTGGTTTAGAATACTGTCTGCCCCATTTGGCCGATTTTCTTTGGATGCATTCGGGGACCCAAATTTCGAAGAGGAAATCCTTAAAGACATACACCACCTATACGGGTTCCTTGCGGCTCAAATAGTAAACTTCGAGAATCGCATTGACATCACCCAGAATTCGAAAGACAGCCCTCCGCCAACCCCTTTCAATCTGACTGCCAACGTTATCAACCTCAGTCGTCGCCGCCTTGTCCAGGATCCGATAGTGACCTACGTAATCATAGGGATCTTGACTTTGACGGCACTTCTGAGTCTATTGATGTTGATCACTGATTCGCTCGGCACGGCCTCGTCGAAATCGCAACTATTCAGCATGAGAATCGAGGGCCTTGCACCAGATGGATACAACAGCATAGCCGCAATGACCGCCCTCCTCAAAGACTCAAACGCAATGGACCACCTCCCCGAAGGCGCCGAGCACATGTCCAAGAAGGAACTCCACGAAAAGCTCTCCGGTCTCCGGTTCCGAATGGGTTGGTTCTGGCGCGAGAGTACACAGACGCGGCACTATACCATTGGCGTCTTGGATGATGAGAACTTTGAGTTCCTGGGAAACAAGGATGACATTGCGAGGGAGGATGCGTTGTTGAGGTATCCTCCTGAATGAGGGCGGTGATTTGGCGTTTGTGGACGATGGAGATTGTTGGACAGGTCGTGTGTTTGGTAAAGCCGATGGAGGGGCTTTTAGAAGGACGCCCCAATATTGTGGGGTGCTCTGGTATGGGATCACATTGAAACGCTGCTTGGAAGGTCTTTTTTTGCAATTTAATAAGTGGATGGTGAATTTCTACTACGGCAGAAGGGAGGGCAGGCCCCCACGAACGGACAATCAGATTGATAGCTTCAAGACAATGAATCACCAGCCTTGCCATTTTGTTGATTTCCAATGCGTTGAAAGCTTGGCTGGTACATTTGCAATACCGGGTATAGTGTCATCTTTGCCAGTTGGGCATGTAAATAAGGGGGTATAAGACCTATCTAGAAGAACGCCAGGGAAATGATTGTGTGTCTGTCTTGGGGGACGCCGCCCCGTGAATGATCCAGAATAATGATACAGAGTTGCCTTAATAATAATAGTACAATGAGTTTCAGTCAAGCTCATCTAAACCGTCTTTTCGGCAATGCGACATTTGGGAGATGAAGAGGTTATGCGTGACTCAAATGAAAGATGCGGCGCAGATTGCTTTATCGAGGTCCTAGACCAAGACGTAGAGAGCACAAATCTGCCAATCATTAGCTATCGCTCCATGTCGAAAGGAAGCCGGACGACTTACCATGCTCAGGCCCATGACCATGGAACACCAAAAGCACACGTTGTTTAGCGTCTCCTTGCCGCGAACCCACTTTGTGCGCTGCAACACGACGATGGGCAGCTGCAGCATTTGACAGATGAAGCCGTAGCCGCGAAGCTTCTTGGTGATGCAGGCCATGACGATCTCGTGACCTATGGCGGAGATCAAGAAGGTAATGACGGTGGCCGGAAGGCGACCGACGTACGGACGACTGGCGCTGTACACGTGACGACGCAGAAAGCTGTAGACGGGGATGTTCCACTCGCGAGAAAACTCCATCCAGTCGGTCGAGTTCCACCAGTCGGAGTAGAAGTGGCGATCCGCAAAGTGCGTGATTTCGGCAAAGGCGCCAAGGGCGTACTCGAAGATGACAAGGAAGACAAGAAGGAAGGTCAGCATAAAAGGGAAGAGGAGCCAGGAGACGCTCTCTGCTAGAATGAGGAGGGCCTCGGAGACGGGCGGCTTCGGGACTGTACTCAAGCGGATGGAAGCGTCGCTGAGGATGGGTAGGATAAACTCCTCAGATATGACAGTGAGGAGGGAAATGCAGCCAAAGACGGCGATGATCTTGGAAATGAGGTTCTGCCAGTCGATGCGGGCTGTTCGGGGGTACTCGAGCTCGTAGCATAGCGTGGGACACAAGAGATAGTCGAAATAGTTGGACCAGGTCAGGTTGCGAGGATATGCGAGGTTTCCCATAGGCGAGGTGAGCTCCTGGGCCAGATCCTCGCGGAGCTGCTCGATCTCGTCCGAGGTCGAGTCCGTGTCTGACGTGCCTGTGGCCTCCGACTTGGCCTTGAAATCGCGTGTTTTGGGGCTGCTTACGGTACCCATCGGGTTGTCGGGTGTTGGGTACAGGTAGACAGGGTCTTTGGAGGCGGTCGAGGGGTTGTCGAGAGCGTAGAGACGCTTCTCCGTCTCGCTAAGGTGGCCATTGTAAAACGCCCAGCTGTGCGTTTTCATCAGGAGGACCATGGTGTGTAGCAACAGAAAGACCTGTGCGGTCCATGTCCAGTCGAGCACAAAGGGGATGGCAATCCAGAAAACAAGCCATACGACTTGATAGATGCTCTGGACAGCCATGCCGCCATTCTTCCATGTCAGGGCTCCGTTGGCGGGGGCAGAGCGCCACAGGCGATGGAGGGGTAGTGACACCAGGGTGCTCGCCACCATGAGGAAGTCTGCAATGGCCAAATGCCAAATCTTGATTGTGAAGAGAGTCCAGATCTGGACTCTCATGGGGTATCCAGTATCCTTGATGTTGCGCAGCATGGTGGTGATGGCCATGATGGCGAGGCCGATCCAGAAGAGGTTGAAGAAGCCATGGAAGTCGCGGTAGTCGGAGTTGGGATCAAAGTGGGAAACGCGGCTCGCGAACTCGATCGTGGGGAAGATACGGCGTCGTTGTTCAGCACGGGCTTGCTTCTTCGCCGAGGACATGCTCTTGACGGAGGGGAGGGCATCGTGAGGGACTGGTGTCGAGCGGCCACTGTGACGACATTGACGTTAGCGCTGGGACGAAAATGGGGAGCTTGCGTGGGGAAGAAGTGTTTCTACCTAGTAGTACCGCTGGTCTGGCCAGTCTCTGATAGAGGTGTCAAGCCATTCATCTCGCCGACGGAAGTATTGCTCTGTGTTCTCGTCAACTGAGAATGTTGTGGCTTCCTCGGCCTCGGACGCAGGACGTGGTCGTGAGCCCCGCCGTTGGGGGAGGCAGCTGTAGATGCCATGATCTCGGGGGGTTTAAGGGGAGGATGAGAGTGACGGTCTTGTTGATTGCCAGATGAGCTATCAATCTGTTGGTTCAGTTGTGTGCATTCGGTGGTGGTCGGTGGTATTCGCAGGAGCAGTCACCGCGCGGTGCGGATGGGATGTAGCTGCGAGATGCAAGCGGCGACTGTGTTCAACGGGATCGCATCCGGATCAGACGGGGCAGCGGGAAGAAGCTTAGTTTAAAGGGCGCCTCGAAGTGGGATAAGGAGGTGGTATTCAGGGTCGCAGATCAGGGGTCGCCATTTCTCGAATCTCGGGTAGTGCCCGCGTATTTGGGATGCGAATTTGGGATTTGGTACGAAGTGCGCAGCTCCGGAGACGAATGGGTAGGTTGATGGGGTGAGAGGCGACGGGGCCGCGTTTTGAAGCGATGAGCAAGGAGCTCTAGATGGTCCCACGAGTCCACGAGTGCAAGTGCCACTCCTGGTTCGCCCAGCTTCCTTGCGTAAGGTGCACTTACGGCCTTCCAAGGTTGACGCGGGTGGCCGTTGGGGGCATGGGGCACCTCGGCCACTTTAAGAGGTACGTACCCACCAACACAGCTCAATGCGGCGCCGACCTGCCACTCCTGCCTCACTCTGCTCTTTCCAGACTGTTTCTCTGCAGGCAACTGCACCTCAGCCAACACTTTCCCCTAAGTGCCCGAGAGTGCCATAGCCCCCAGTTTCTGAGGTGAAAGTCCCTTTTCTGTCATTATGACTTACGTCAACTCCCACGTGACGAATGGGGTCACGGGCCGAGGTGGGGCCAAGCACTGATTGACCCAATGGTAGCTCGTGAATCCCCCCATCTGGGCTCCTCCTTCAAAAAATCCCGGAGAAAGAGCTCCCCCGGGCGGATCTTGGGAAGGAGGTGGAACGCCCGAGTTCCCGCCCGTCCGCTGCTTTCTTTGCGATTGCCCCACGGTTTGCTTTTCGATAGCCCTCCCCTAGATGGATGCTAACGTCACTTCATGCAGCTCTCAAAAGCCCAGACAGACAACAGACGTGGCCGAGGCCGCGAATATCGTTACATCGGCTAGCCATCCAAGATCAGTTGGCCCCGTTGGGATCTGGAGAAGCCCCGGCTCCGGTGGCCGATCGCCGGCGGGAACTGGCCAGTGACTGAGGATGCTTGATTGGCATCCCGGCTTTGCAAACCGACGCCTTACGAGGCTTGGACCTGCACAGCCGAGAAGATGCAATGCAGTGTGTCTCCGCGTAAATCATAACAACTCAACTTATCTCGTTGCCTTGTCGTGTCACTTCCATTCGCTCAAGAGGACGAAAGTCATTGCAGATCACCTGTGGTGTGTTCCAAGTGTGGCTGCAGCTTACGCCACCACAGCCACCTTTTGGCACCGCCACATTCTCGACCGTTCTTATCACGGCATTCTTGCACCTCTGCTAACGTCTGCCGAGTCCAAGATCTGCCTAAGTGTGTGTCGTCTTCCGTCATTGAACTACCGCTGACAGCGTCACAGGCTAGACACGACATTTGCACTAGAAAGTAGCTTGATGAGCTAAGCATAACTTTTGCGCCTGCCGTCCTGCCAATGAAACGAACTAGCAAATGCTGGGTTTGGCTGAGCAAGGCAGTCTATTTTCACTTACAAACAGTCGTTTTGCTTGACGTTGAGTCGATGCTCTGCCGTCTGCCGTTCGAAAGCTGACAAGTCTCCTTACGCCGATGTTAGCTATCTTATGTTGAATTCTACACAAACCGAGAAGAGGCCGAACCTCTCCACGGCACTAACCGGCGGGATGTGAACAAAGCGGCATATGCCCCGTCTTCTGGGCTTGGCATGTCGAAATTTTCAGCAACATTTACTCTCGAGTCTAAAAGAGCCTCAAAACGGTCTTTGACCACAAGCGTTCTACACCCAAGTCTGGAGCCGCGGAAAACCAACAAAACTGCGTCAACCGCCGAAGCCATTACTAGCAGGACTGCCAGGACAAGGAATAGACCGCGCTGATATGATACATCGGAAATGGGACGGCAACAAGACCGTTGCGAATGCCGCTACCACATTACAACGTTACGGGTACCTTGCCTTACGGAGTACGCGAACATCTCGATGGCCCCCCATTTGATGATTGGGCACCAATTTCAATTGGTTCCAAGGGTTATGACGTCCCGTCGGCCCGCCCCATCTCAGGTCAAAACTTGCACTCAGGCGATCTTTTTTTGCTGCTAGAGATAAGAGTTTTATCTGTTATTGATTCAGTCTCTCTCCGTCTCTTTTCAGTGCGACGCGCCCAGAGATCTTTCTTCTTTTTCCCCCTTTTCCACAACTGTTCAAAGACGGAATGCTTCCCTGCTAGCAATAACGACGCTGGAGGCGTCGAACTTCACGAGAAGAAGTGATTTTACACACATACCGAATACCCAGTTATCCAAAGGGCTGAAGTCCCCGCCGCGCACGCGACCTAGAACCGCACAGCACACGACCAAAAACTTACACTTTAAGCGATAAGCAACGTCAGTTGTGTTTATTCTCAACTGCCCGATGGCCGCTCCACAAATCACTACACCAACGTCAGCACCCGAAGTCATTCCGGGCACGCGACGACTCTACGATGAGAACGGCAACAATTTACCGGGCGACGCCTCGCTTCTGAAGCACGGCGACATCGTCCTTGTGCCTCAGCCCACCGAGAGCCCCAATGATCCACTGCGATGGTCACTGGCCCGCAAGATCTGGCACTCGTGCCTTGTGCTCTACATTGTCGGTCTCACAGCTGCCACCTCCAATAATGCGGGTTCCGGCGCGGACGGCGTGAACGAGGAGTACGGAATCAGCTATGACGCCTTCAACACCGGCGCCGGTGTGCTGTTCATTGCGATTGGGTACTGGACCCTGCTGAGTTCGCCGTTGGTGCACTTGTACGGCCGCCGGCTGGGGTATCTGATCTCCATGGTTGTCAACATTGGTGGTCTCATCTGGTATGCTCGCATCACCAATGTTGGCGGCGTGGTTTGGTCGCAGCTGTTTGTTGGTGCTGCTGAGTCTGTCGGCGAGGCTACTGTGCAGTTGTCGCTTCTCGATATCTGGTTTGAACACCAGACCGGCAGTGTGCTTGGTATTTACACCTTTGCAACTGCCATTGGAACCTACCTTGGGTGAGTTTGTCCTCTGACTGGCGGGTATGATGCGAAGACGTGTGATTGCTAAACGCAAGCAGGCCACTCATCGGCGCATACGTATCAAGCGGTCTCGGCTGGCGATGGATCGGCTACGTGGGCACCATCATCTGCGGCATCAGTCTAATCGTCATCTACTTTGGCCTCGAAGAGACGGAGTTCAACCGAGATCGCTATCTTACCGGCAACGGCGAACGCTACCCCGTAGACGACTATAACCGAACTGCCGCCACTGTTGTGCCAGAGAAGACCTCGGCGCAGGCATCAGCCAGAAACTCCGTCAGCATTGAAAGAGACCCAACCTCGGGCCAAGACGCTTCCGTCACTGAGAAGCAGCAGACCCCGCATCTCGCTGAGACGACGACGGGCACCGACCACGGATCCATGGTCTCGACTACCGCGCGGGACCGCATGGCCTTCTCCTACTCCCGTCGCAAGACGTACTGGGACCGCATCCGCATCATCACGCCGGCGCCGAATCTCCAGGGCACAGGATTCAAGCAGTATCTCTTCCGCCTCTGGCACACCCTCCGAGTCTTTACTTTCCCGGCGGTATGGTACGCGGGCCTCCAGTGGGGTCTGCAGAACATCTGCTTGACGTTCTACCTGACGGTCCAAGAGGACTGGTGGTATGGCCCGCCGTGGAACTACTCTGCGGCTGCCGTGGGTAACATGAACCTGCCAACGCTGATTGGAAGTTTGATCGGATGTATCTACGGTGGTTACGGAAGTGATCAATTCATGCTGTGGATGATCAAGCGGAATAAGGGCGTCATGGAGTCTGAGTTTCGGCTGTATCTGATGGCGCTCTGCACGGTGATCTTCCCGACGGGCATGTGGCTTTTCGGCATCGGGAGCGCGCGTGGCTGGGACTGGCCTCTTCCGTATGTTGGATTGGGCTTTATCGGTTTCGGGTACGGTTGTGCCGGAGACTTGAGCTTGGCGTATCTTGCCGATTCTTTCCCGTAAGTTTTGCTCTCTCAGAGTTGACGGTATGATGGGCAGAGCAGTGGCTGACAGGACAACGCAGTGAAATGGTATTGGAAGGCATGGTAGGTGTGGCCGTCATCAACAACACAATTGCCATGCTCTTCACCTTTGTGGCGAGTTACTGGCTGGACTCGGGTATGGAGAACTGCTTCATCGCCCTTGGGGTTCTCAGCTTCGTCATCATGGGGTTGAGCCTGCCGATGATTATGTTCGGCAAGAGATCGCGCCGGTGGGCCAAGGATAGATACCTGCGATTTGTTGATATCCGTGACGGCTTTTCCAAGTAAGCAAAGAGGGGGGTCCTGAAAGATGCCTTTCGATGGCATGGGAACGAGTGCCAACGGTAGCTATGGGTAGAGTTTGGCCCAGTTGTCTACGTTGACGAGGCGTTTGCTCTGTGACTGCGTGGTCAAAGATGATAGAAAGCCCTGGCGTCTTGGCTGGGCATTAGGATTTCACGTCTACAAATGATAACAGATGATGTCTCAAAGCGGATATGGACTACCGAAGACACGAAGTGAAGAAAAGTACATGCCATGATGCCAAGGGCTGATCTATCACGAATACATGGGCAGGAGCACATTGAAGGGAGCTACAGGTATATCCACTTGCCATTACTTCCTTCCTCTTTCCGCCATTCCCTTGTGGAGCCAGGGTACCTTCCCCGGAACATATGTCTCGTTGCTCCTTCCATCTCAAGAACAATCATGGAACGCCATCGAAGGCCACCTGCCTTCTTCTCAGTTGTCACCTCAGGTTTCATTCTTTCGACGTCCTCGTCGCCATTCAGGATCCATCCATCGTCAGCCCTCCACCCTCCTGAGTCCTGACCCCTACCTTGTTGAGCTTCATCCATGATCCAACTTCAGTCTCTTTATCAACGACACGCCGACCCCCACGCCTTGTTATCCTCGTCTCTTCCCGGCGTCCTTCCGCCTGACATACCTGGCGTTGGTTTGCAAAGTAACCGATGTGCTGACCATTTGCACCATAACAAGACCCCAAACGCCTATCCCCGGAACTTTTGACCCTGCGCTTACCATGTGCCGCCAGACGACGTTTCGAATGCCTCTCACGGCCTCTCGTTCGTCAATAGCCACGCGTGCCACGCAATCGCGGAGCAATGAACCCAATCTGGAGTCATCGAGGCTCTCCCGGACCAATGACTGCTTGCCACTGTTGACTACAACAAGGCATATCGTTCGTCTCTAGACAACAGTCATTCTGTTTTGGTATAGAGATTTGCAGACGACGCAAGATTCTTGTCCACATCACCCAGCGTCATCAGGAGAGTAGACGATGATCTCAGCCGTAACAAAGCTTGGCTTGACCAAGCCTGAATAGCAACAGAAGAAGTTGTACTCTGCAGATCTTGATGCCTCGACCTAGGATACACCGCTGCCTCGCTGAACATCTTGACATTTCTGGGATATCAGGTAAGGTCAAGTGCTTTGCCCTGTTCTTATCTGTGTCAACTGACACCAAAATCACGTTGCTCCTCTTTCGATACATTGGACTAGCAATACCATGCATTAGGCGTCTGCGTCGGCTAGAAAGTATCACTAAGCTATGAGCTGACCAAGACCCCAGATCCCATGCTTCAGCTGCAGCAGATGGACAAGATCGACAATCACAATGGAATCCACATAAAGACTTCGCCTACAGCACCTTTCAGGTCCATGCAAACACGGATGCTCTCGTGGTTCGTTGGCGCGGAGTAAGCTTGGGGTTGCTTTGCATCGTGCCGTCTCGCGTCCTTCTATTGACTGCTTACACCCGCCCTGCGGCTCGGCTTACTCGTCCAAGAAAGCCTGTTCTTCTCGTACCGACCTAGACGCCAAGTTTTAGAGTTATCTCCAGGCTCGTCGCCGCTGCGAACAACCCTTCTCGAGCTAGATGAAATGCCGCATCAACTTACGTCGATATTACCGGCAACCTCGGTGAGTGAGGAGTGCACAGCAGAAAAAGACTGCCCGATCGGTTAGCATAGGTTTTGAGAACCAACAGCTACGGATACCTGACCGAAGTACCCTGTTCGACCTTCCCAAAGCAAACATGGTGGAACTTTGTAGCTCCTTATCAACCAAACGACCAGGACCCAAGTATTTGGAAAAAGGTTCGCATTTCCAAATACCCCGACTTATCATGGCACAGCAGGTCTGTCACTCAGCAGCCTACTAGCCCGCAGTGTGAGCTGAGCTGATTCGATGACACCGAAAGATAACCCAAAAAGCTGTCTCGTCGCCTGATGGCTGCCACACCCACATCCTAACATGCGCATTCGAATCGATCCGAAGCGCGTCATCGACAGCTAAGGCAACATCTTTATTGTCCCATCCAGATACTACAACCGCGTCCCAACCTGGTGTCTATGCTTGTTGAAAAAAAAAAAAAAACAATCGGCCTCTTCCGAGGAGTGGATGACTCCAATGGCGATCACGAACCCTCAGAGCCACTCGGCTCGCGTGCCCCGGGCCATGGACCCAGCCATCAACAATTCCAGGGTAGATCTTTGCTGGAGCACGACTTTAAGCACGACTTTGGACTCCAGAAGTCGTGCTTTGGCTCGCGTCACTTTACATTAACATTGCCGACTCCTCGGGCCTACTTGATGGAGTGTTCTCATGTATGGACCCGTCGGCGTCTGTTCGCCTTGCCGTCGGGACCCACGTAAAGAGGGAGCATGCCGCTTAGCGTCAGCTCTTGACGACTTTCTCTCTTATGAGCTGCCCGATGAGCGTTATGCTAAAGACCACCTCTGGCTAGCCCAGGTCCGCTGTAGTCTCAAAGCCGCAGCTCGGACAACAAACTGCTACTTAGTGCGTATTGACTGACATTTCATGTCAGGTCACCTTCATTTTAGGTCAGCAAGGAGCCCGTCGCCGGCTGTTCGTGCTAGTGAGACGCACTGCAGGGATCACCTTGGCTCCGCGGATATTGGGGTCGAAAATTCGAGAACATTAGCCGGTACCTATTATCTCTTGTTCCGTTGGAAAATGTTTTCGGCATCTCGCAACTTGCGGTTCATATCTCGGGGCTTGTCACCCACTCACCATTCACTTACCATTTGTTACGCTGTACTTCTCTCGCTGCTTTCAGCGGATTTCCTGTGGTCTTCAACGAGGCTGAAGACGCCTAACGCTATGCCCCATGATGGACGAGAATGAGAGCAGCCACCAAAGTCAGCCACTAGCCACGCCTCGGCTTTGACAGGACAGCACGGACGAGCCTGCGGTGCAACCGGCCGAAAGCATGTTGACCGCCGCTCGGCAGTGCCCACAGGAGCCGCCCAATGCCATGGCAATTTCCAATTAAAAGATGGCACTCGAGTCTGAATCGTGGCGTCCTTAGACAGAGATCTGCTTTGTCTTGCGGCCATTCCGCGGAAACTCGCCCCCAGTCCGTTCCTTGGCCCAGTCCCGCCGCCCGCCCCTTGGAGGTAGCTGAAATGGAAAACCTGCGATCGCGACCTTTTAACGACCAGACGGGTTAGTTTGGAGCGGCGCTGTTCGGGTGTGTCTCTGACAGTACCTTGACCATTGGCCGTGCTCACCAAATGGCTTATCGGATGGAACCAGGAGTGCCAGGTTGGCTTGGTGGAAGGCCGTTGGAACATGCACCATGCTTCTACGGCGTTAGTCCACTGCCTGCGGCAGCTCCCCCAGCTTTTCCCTCCCAGGCCGATGGCTTGGTTGCTTGGCTAACGAGGGGAGGGCCAGAAGCGAGCAGCAAGCCGTCCATCCTTCATGATGGTTGACGGCGGACGGCGGCGCTCTTTGAATCTCATCTGCGATGTAGACCTGGGCCGAGGGAGATGTCGGAGGGCTCCCCGGTTGGAACCTGATGCTTGGTTGGTGACAGTTCGCGACGCTGTCTCTTAGTCTCTCTGGCTCTCTCACCACGGCCTTTCCGAAAAGGGGGAGGGCCTAGTTGATAGGATACCTACAGACAGGCACGATGATTGGTGGTCTGAGTCAGGACTCGGTCGCTGGCGTCTTTTAGGCCGACCAGGACGCTCTTTCACCTTCTTAATCTAGAACAGTGGTGGCACCATTGTGCCTATTCCCCGCCTCCTGGCCACCCTGGAAATTGGAATTGGTCGCCTACCCGTCGACAACTTTCGCACAGGCCCATGGTATCAATGTCGACATGTCGGGCACATTGGACGAAATCCCAGGGCTCTCCTGGGCGCGGAGGCTGGAGAGAGGCACACCCACACCCACATACACACGCAGTAGGGCGAGCGTGAGGGACAGAGGGAGTGCGCATGTACCCACAGAGTCAATCAAAGGACGAACCGCCTTGCCCCCAGCTTCGATAGCAAAGGCAGGCCCCCCATCCGCCATCGAGGGTTCCCCCCAACTCGTCTTGCTTCTCTCGGTCGAATTGGTAGCCAGCGCCCGCTCCGACCAGCAAAAGGCGTTGTGAATGGTTCCCCATTCGTTTAGCAGACGCCCGGACTGCCAGACCGTCTGAACAGCCATTGGCTATGTAACGCTTCTTTACCCCCTCCCTTCGCGCAGCTCCACGGACCTAGCTACGGTTCTGGCTGCTGGGAGGCCCTCTTATCACTGAAAAAGAGAGACCCGAAGGGACGGGATACGGGCTTGTTCTACCCATGTGCCACGCTCGCTTTCCTTGTTGAGGAAATTACGCGAAGGAACTTTTGCCTGCAGCTTTCACCACACGGAGGAACTTGGCGACCGCCGACCAATGCCAGTTCAACACCGGAAAGTGGTCTTCGTCTTTCTCGACCAAGAGAGAGAGAGTGCGAAAGAGACAGACAGGCCGCGAAGGAAGAGAGAGAGAGAGACTGGGAGAAAGAGAGGAAGCGGGAGCCCTACCACTCACTTTACCATTACCAGCCCAAATTGAACGGACGAACTGGCCTGGAGCAACGGCTCCCCCGTCCATTGTCCCCCCCATCTCACCCCCATATCTCTCTCTACTGCACAAGACAACATTGCTTGTCGTTCCGCCCGTTCAGTTCCAGCTCTGGCTTCCCGTCCTATCCTAACCCGACCTGTCTGTTCCTGACCCGTCCTGACCTCGACCTGTGTCAACTGTCGGGGGGCCCTTCAGTCAGTCTTTAATCTTTTCGAACCCTCTCGTTACCCATACTGGGCCATGACGCTTTCTCCTCTGCCGCTCTATTTTTAACTTGGCAGCCAGAGTGACCGAGACCTTCTCTTTTATGTGGCGACGATCATGGGCACTTTTGTCTGGTCTCCTCCCACGCTCTCGTCTTTCATTTGAAGGCCCAGTGGCACCCCCTCCATTTTGACGGGCAATTGATGCTTGCCACCAGGGCAGCGCGCTGGGCTTCTTGGATGAATCGCATTCGACGACGACACGAGGCACCTGTCCTACCGAGGAGCTTTGACTCGTCCCGAGTCTTGACATCTTTCTAGCCAGCGGTCCGAACCTCTGCTCCACGGGGGACGCGGGACGCGGCCGAGATGTTCAATCATTCTGGGGACAAACCACCCCGCGGTGTTCCCTCTGGATCAGAATACGGAGGCAGTCAGCATGGCCGCCTCGCCCTCAACACATCTGGTCAAGCATATTCTAGGTTCGGTGTTCCGCTCAACTTTGGCGGTCCCTCGACATGTCCACCGCCGCAGCAAGATTCCGTCCGGAGGGACTTCGACTCATCTATGGACTGGACTTCACCAGTCGCGCAGCAGAACGCGCGCTTCGACGTTGGGTCTTCGATGAACAGCGCGCCACAGCAAGATGAAGGAATGGAACTCGATGAATTCAGTCCCCCTGCCGGAGTGTCCAACTTGATTGCGCGCTTTGAGGGGATTCGCGCCGCACCACCAAGCAGTAATAGGATCATGAGCCCGGCCAGTTCAGTCGCAAGCCCATCAATAGCGAGCCCATCGTCGGCACACTTTGGCAGTATGCACGGCAGCACAGCAAACATGAGCTCTTCAGGAATGAGTAGAATCACAAGTCCAGTCGCTCACAGCCCGGCCACGCCCACTTTCTTCCGTGCTCCGGAATCATATCGTCCTCCAGTGCCCAGACATACGAAGCCAGTTTTGGATCGCGCACCCTCTAATATTCCCGTGTTCACGCCGGACTCACGATTTGGAGATGGAAACAGTCGTATGGCTATTGCTGCTGGTCCCTCGAACCCCGCGCCTCCTCCTCAGGTGCATCACCATCAGCCTCAGCAGTATCAACCGCAGCAGCAGCAACATCAACCACAGCAACATCAGCACCAACACCAACACCAACACCAACAACAGGCACAGCAACAACAGCAACAGGCACAGCAGCAGCAACAACAAACCGCCGACTTCAGTCAGCTAGATCCTTTCCTCAATACGTCAAACAAGGGGTTTCAGTCACAAGCCAACGCCTTCAATTTTCCGACGACGAATGACTTCAACAATACGACGACTAAGCACTTTGCAACCCAAGCAAGCAACTTTAGTCCCCAACCAAACACGTTCAGCGCAGTCTCTAAACCCTTCGCTTCCCAATCCAATGCCTTCAATCAGTCGGCAACAACCTTCAGTGCTGCCAACGCTTTTAGCTCCCCTGCAAATGCCTTCAACTCACTACCAACCACGAATACCTTCAGCCCACCCCCGAATGCCAACGCCTTCAGTCCGCCACCTACTACCGCATTTAGTCCTGCTCCCACACCCTTCAGCCCGGCAACGTCGACGTTCAGCCCAGCACCGACACCTGCCCCGAGCCTCATGCCCGGCACCCCGGGTGTGATGCAAACGCCTTTTGGCCCTCCGCCTACGACATCATTCCCAGTACGTTTCTTCTTGGCTTGATAAGGTGTTCCATCTAACCATCGTGCAGGGTCATGCTCGAGCACCCAGTATTGCCCCCACTCCAAAGCCTGCGACAGGCAGTCGGCCATCTCGGGAGCAGGTTCCTGCCGAGGCATGGGAGTCTTTCAAGGGGACCATCAAGCATCTGTATCTGGAAGAACGCCGTCCTCTGAAAGAGGTCATGCAGATCATGGCGGATCAGTATGGCTTCCAAGCAACGTAAGTATCCATTCCAGATCCACGCCCCTTCATCTCATCTCACTGTCGTAGGCCGAAGATGTACAAGACCAGATTCTCTCAGTGGGGCTTCGTGAAAAACAACACCGAGGACGAAGTGAAGAGACTTCTTTCTATGAAGTTCCAACGCGATGCCGAGGGCAAAGTGTCCGAATTCGTTCGCAACGGTAGAGTGGTCAATCTGGGCACGTATCTCAAGAGGAAGGGAGTGACGGAGTACGATCTTGTCGACTTTGAAACGCCAGCTCAGCTCCCGTCATATGTGCGATGTCGTACCCCGACACCGCCGCCCGCTCCGGGCTATCTGCGATCACCAGACCTGCTCCGAGCGCAGGAGACGATTGTTGGGAATATGCGGAAAGCATTCTTGCATTGCCGCCAGTTCGAGGTCGAAATTGACAAGCAGGTCGGATGGACATCGATTATGTTATGGGGTGCGGGATCAAGCGACATGTTTGCTGATGCGAACAAGAAATTCGAAATGGGCGAACACGACGCGGGCGGTCATCAACTAATGAAGGCATTCAAACGACTGGAGATGGATCTCAAACAACTATCACCACAAGGCATCAAGGAACTTTTGCTGGGAATGGTGCATCGCGACGCGGGCATGATGACTGCTCTGTGCAAGTACCTGGCGGCGTATTCATCGACGAACTTTGAACGCTCGCATCCCCTACGACAGACATTTTCTACACTATACGAGGTGCAACAGAAGCATGGTCCGATCACACTATCGGAGCTTGTCTGGGGCTGCATTCCTACCATCGCCGAAGAACTTGAAGCCATCTACGGACGGCGTCACCCTTACGTAGCCAGGACGTGGATCGACTTGGCCATCTTTTACAACCACGCCAACCCCGAGAGACTCGAGAAACTGCTCTCCGAACTCCAGCCACTACGAAGGCAAATAGCAGGTCGTCACGGACAAGGCAGTGCGGAGGATCTGGCTTTGCGATATGCTGTTGTTCAGCTCATGCAAGCAGCCTGGCCCAACGCCGACAATACGAGGATGGAGGCCTTGGAACTATGGACTGCGATGAAGGATGGCGGCCTCGTCTTTCCAGTGCGAGGAGCAGAGCACAACACCTTTTGCTACCACAGCCCACTCAAGATCGATCCGTGGGAAAGACGATGCAGGGAGCGATATGACATTGGGACTCAATTCTTCCAACAACACTGCGGCATCAAGGTGCTGCCCTATTTCGAAGAGGACATGCATTACACAGAGCATGCCCCCGACTCGCATTCGGCCTTGGCAGCAGCCTTGGGCCACATGCCGCAATCCAAGTTCTCGCTCATTTAGTCGAGCGGGCAAAGTACCGCGTGGCAGATACTTTGATCGACGTGTCAACTTCTTTGGCGAAACTCATCACCATGGTCGTAATGTTGTATCGACCTTCGCCATCAGACGAGCCACGGACAAGTGGCATTCCTTACTTTTCTTAATATTTTCTTATTTAGTGATTCGAGAAGAGGACGCTACGATGCGACGGCCGCAGAAAAAAAAGCCCCTTCGAGCAGGCAAACGAAGGCGAGTACACCGGTTTGTCGGGATTGGGATCAATGATACCTCAGAGGCCAAACACAAAGCAGGGGATTTTTTGGATAATTATTCGGAGTATTTTGGGTCAGGGCATAACGCCATGGATGACATGTCATGGCCGGCGTCTGGGAGGGGGCTTTCCGATTCCAACACACAGCGAGCAGACGTTTTTACGGAATGACACAACTGTACAATAGCATTTGACGCACGGAGAAAGGCGCAGAGGATGAAATCCCGATACCAATGAGACGCGAGAAGAGGCGGAGATTAGTAGTCCAGCGACGAATGGAAAGACGAAAGATGAAACGATGTTCAAGAGTACGATGGATATTTTCCGCGAGAAAGACAACGACGATTGATGATGATTCCCCCCGAATAGGATGGCCCGGAGGTTGTTGTGGACGTGGTTGAAGCTGTGAGATGAAGGGACGGAGCAAGTGTGGGGAGATGAGCGGCGCGCCAAACCGAAACGGAGGGGATGAGAAACCAACCAGCCGAACCGAGTGCCCTGAACGGGCTGATCTACACGAACTCTCAGGCACGGGAACGGAGCCGAGTTGGACGAAGGAGGGGGGGCCAGCCGCGAGCGTTTCCGAGGCCCTGGGGCAAGCGAGCATGACGCGATAAGAGAATTCCCACTTTCGCCCATTTGCGGATTCCCATCACCGACACCCTCATCATTTCAGCTGTAGGGGAGTTCCCACTCCCAGAGGACATGCAGCTGCATGGCCGTGCAGGAAGCCCGGCCATGGGCTCTGTAGTTGGATGGAGTAGGTTTCTGTCGACACCTGAATCGAGAGTCGCATGCCCAGCAACAGGTGCTTCTTTTCGCCTGGCTCTTGGCCGCTTGGCTGTCAGGTCGGTTTCGGTATCCTCCGGACGACGGCTGTAGCCTGTGAGGTCTGAGGGGAGCCGGTTCGGGCGGAGGGTTTGATGGGTTTCCGACACCGGGTGTCCCGTATCGGAGCCACTTTTGACACGGAACGATGATGCCGCGCATTTTAGAGATTCACTGGAATACTAGGCAAGCTTGTCGTCTGTCACGGTTATGAGAGTCCTGATGGCTCATGTGTCGGCGAAGCACAGTTACAAAGACCGACATTGCCGGTGCTGATGGTCCTGCGGGGACGAAATGGCTCTTTTTCCGTTTTGTTTCTTTGCCAAGCCGGGATTTCCGTCCAATGTGTACGGAGTACTTCCCACCCTTGCCCTGAACGGATCTCTCCCAGCTGTCAGCATCTGCATACGGAGTTGTAGTATAGGGCCCAGAACAGGGGAGTCTTTCAGGGCCGCTTTCTCGAACCCACACTGTCCACTGTTCCACACCCACCACAGCTTCGTCCGTGTCGAGGGCTGGGAAGCGCGAGACGAGGGTGGGTCTAGATTTGGGTAGATAGCCTCCACTAAACAAACAAATAATGGAAACTTGGCCTGTTCAAATCTGGCTGTGCGTGCGCGTGCGAGTCCTGGTAGATCCGTAATCCGCAGACTGGATTATCAAATAAGTATCCGCATGGGAGGGAGAAAAGAACGAGCAAGCGATGAAGCAAGGCCACGGTCCGGCCCCAGATCCCGACTAGGCCGGGGGGTGCTGATGCAGGTGCTAGGTGCTAGGTGTGCCATTCGGGCTTTGGAGATTTGAAGTGTGATTGCCGCGACAGATTGACTTGACATGTGCTTTTGTCGCTTTTTTTTTCTTGGGTGGTCGTCTCTGTCGCATGTCTACTTGCCTTTTTCGTGGGTTTTTGTTTTGTTTGTCTACTAATAGGGAGGCTGAGTTGTTTCCTTGTTATCCCGCTGTTATTTTCGTGAGATCATTTTTCCTTTGTTGGATCTATGAAGGTGAAGGTACTTTGTTTGTTGGGTTTCTCCGATGAGAGTTGGAGTCCATGTTTGCTTGCTTGGCGTGCTTGACTACAGACAAGATAGACAGCATGACAGAGCCCACGGGCCAACACCGATTCGCACCTGCCCATGACGGCATGATGCTGCGGTAAGGAAGGCCCCAGGATCGCCGTTGTTGCGCAATTGGAGATGCACAGAGGCTTGATTTTTTTTTTTTTTACGTTTGGGATACGGAATGAATTGCTTGATTTTGAAGCCAAGACTTGCCGATTTCACGTGCTGGAGGGGGGGATGATGGGATGCAGGGGCCATCCTGTGGGCGGATAGTGGCTTTATTTCATCTCATCTTTTTTGGCGTCTGCGCGAAGGTGTGTATGGAGGTACGGAGACTGTCAGGGCGGGTTGGGCGTTATGCGCGCGTGGGATGAGGAGGTTGCGGGGTGGTTGGTGCGCTTGGTGAAGCTTTTTCGTCTTCATTAATCGTGGAGTTCATAAAGTTTCTTTGATTATCGTATCGGCCATGCTTTTTTTCTACCTTGTTGCGCGATGTTGTGTAAAGTGAGATGATGAAGCTTCTACATCGCCGTGCTTATCTTTTGGGGATGCCGGGAAAAGTATGAACGGTGGGTTATTTAAAGTATCCGTACTTTGGGATGGTTTTGTCGTTTCGGTCCGGCGGGCAAGTCGAGTTTCCCGGATAAGGCTTCCGAGTGATCGAGATTGTCGGAGATGGCTGCGGAGCCGCACGTCTTCTGTCGCCGTGTAGCATCCATGTGATGTTGTCTTGCTGATTTTACGTCGCCGTGATGACGGCGTTGGGAGTAGAGTAGGTAGAGTAGACTAATGGTATCTAATTCCTGGGTCACTACGTCAGCAATTAGCACCCGCTCGTCCTCCCCACCTCTGTCAAGTGTCTGGTCGCGCGAGATCCCTTGGGTTGGTGATCCGGCTTGTCCATCTCTCGGATCTTTCCGCCGTTAGTGGACGTGGCTTGTAGGTCGGTGTTGGTGTCATGTCGTTCATGTAGCTATCATTGGTGCAGAGAGGATGAAGATGGGATGGGAGGGGGAGATCTCTGGGGGAGGACAACTTGAGGCTGAAGCTTGTGGCAAGCTTGGCGTCTGCTAGGGCTGAGAGGATTACCGGTAGGGTCGGGCTTGATTTTAAGTTGGGCTGAAGTTGATCATCTTTGGGTTGTGAGATCGGCGGGAAGGGCTTGAGATACATCCTCGCGTGAGAAGGGACCCGTGGGTGTGGTTTGGGTTTGGTGATCTACATTGTTGATCACGTCTGTGGGTTTAAGACGGGTTGCGCGCGACGCGCGGGGGCTCTTTTGGATGTCTGCTTTTACGACCTGGCTCGAGAAAGTACTGGGCATAGAGTTCTTGATACTTGTCCGATATTAACAAGAAGTTTAGACCCAATTTCTCCGAGTAATATTGCAGATGTGAAACCGTCCAGAGGAGGATTTGGGTGCGGGGGATGTTGTTGGGCTGTTAGTTTGTTATCTGACTTGCCGGCTACTCGCATTGATGACATGTCGTTGTACCAGAAATGCGATGTTCGCCGCGCTTGATGGCTTCTTAGGCGGCTCTCCTTTGCGCCGACTATACTTTATTCTACATTTCTTCACTCAAACAGCAAATGGTATCTCTTCAGTTATATTCTATTCAGCCTCCCTAGCCTCCTGGGGTCTTACTATCATCAACGCCCCTTCCTCGACCCGCAAATTAAGGCAGTTTCAGCACAGGAGAAACGGCAGGCAAACACAGGCGTGTTATTTGATTCGTTTGGTACATTGAATCTGACCCATCATCAGATTCGACAAAGCAGGACCAAGTGATGCGTAAGTAGTCTCTCGTGCCAATTGCACCCCATGTAATTCATGAAGGCGCGCGCCCTTCTCCACCGCCGCGTCTCGCACCAAAACGCACATCCTAGGCGGCACTTCTATGTTCCTTTGGAATGACGATACAGTCCCTGGAAATTCGGACACAGCGCACAGAATCTCTAACATCTAAATCTAAAGTTTTTTTCACTGATCAATTCCAAAGAAATCTCGTAGACGATACTTGGAACTCCTCAGCAAGCCAACCCGCTTGCCTAGATAAATCAGCATACAACATACCTCTCAAGACGTGAAATTCAAGCCCACAACCTCGTCTAAACTACTCAAAACGAACCAAAACAAGACCCAGTACTGAACTTCATCAAAAACTACTCATTCACCATATACCAGCACCCAAACACCACCAAAAACAAAAGATTGCGTCGAGGGGGAATCGAACCCCCGGCTCCCCGACGCTGCTTGATGGCAACGGAGAATTTTACCACTAAACCATCGACGCTGGATGATTGAGAATCGCTTGAAGCGACTCTGGTTGGGGACGAGGGCGAGGGAGAGGGCTCTTGTTTGATTGTTGCGTGGGAGGGGCTATTGCGGAGGATGAGGGTTTTCGTGAGGATTTTTGAGGGGCGGGGCGCGGGGCAGGGACGGATGCATGGAGGGGCAGAGATGGGGTCGATGGTGGGGCTGAGAATTGGGAATGATGAGGGTTTGGAGGTTGTGGTATTGCGATTGTAAGTCTTCAGATATTTTCTGTATGTTTCCTCTGTTTGCTTTGGAAGTTCTTGTGATGGTTTGGTGCTTGCTTCGAAAGGTTGTGAAGTGAGGGGGCGTGATGAGAGTAGTAGAAGTACTGCGTTCAAGCTTCCTCGGGCCTACTTGCACGACTTCGATGCCTTTGAGACGTTCGAGTCTTTGGTACATAAGGGCTATTTGGCAAGTATGATTGCAGCTTTCGAAGGGGGTAGGATGTAAGCGGCCAGAAAGTTCTGCTCGCAGCCTTTTACAGTCATTTTAGATGCAAAAAAGCTTTTGGCGAGTTTCATGGTTTAAAAGAATATCTATGTCTATGTAAGAAGCAACGCTGCCTCTGATCGAGGGATCTATGAGAGTCTCGGTGCCCCCCGTTATGCTACCGTAGATCCGCTACTGAATAGCTTGAATAGCGTTGCGAGAATGAGGCGAAGTATAGCCTCGATGCTCCCATGTAGCAGGATAGAAAATGCGACGACGCCGCATCGCAAGTGGAAGCAAAACAGAAAGGCAAAAAGCAGAATCCCCGTGAAATTAAATCCCCCAAACTCATTCTCAAACTCCCCATTCAGATGCCGATTCATCAAGCCGGCTCCGACTTGATGCCATCTGGGAGCAATGCCTTCTTCTCGTCCTCCGAAAGCATGGGCATCTCCTTGACGTCCTCGAGGGCCTCTCTCTTAATTATCACCTGACTCTCCTCCTCAATAGTACCATCAGTCTCATCAGCCTCGTTGGGCGCCGCTTCTTCGAAGTCGTCCAGAGGAAGCGCACCGGGAAGGCAGATGAAGACTTTGGCCCATTCAGACCGCCAAGTGGCAATGACGGTGGAAAGCGTCTGCTGAGTTACATTGCTCATCCTCGTCGAAGGTTGCGTCTTAGTCTTCTTCGCGCAAAGACCCTTCGCAATGCGGTTCAGCTCAGCCTTGATGAGCGTACCACAGCCATGCTGGGGATGTTTCCAAAGATGCGAGATGTCTGCAGAGACTTTCCTGATGTCTGCTGTGAGGTCTTTCTCCAAGTCGTTGCGTACCGTCTCGAACATGGTGAAGCCGACATCGTCTGCGTGCTTGATTACGTCCTCTATCTGCTTCGCCATCAACCCCTTGCCTGCTTCAATGTCAGTCGCGATTCTTTTCAATGAGAGTTGCATTGTCATATGACATACCAGTGTGCTTGATCGCCGCCTCGAAACCTGGCTTCATCATCAACGCCAAAGACCTCTGTACAGGCTCTCTCTTCGCTCTCGATGATGCCTGGAATTGCGTGACGCGCTCACGCACATCTGCCACATACTTCTCGACGAGGTGATCCAGCTTGAAGGCGCTAGCCTTCACCAGCTCTCGGAACGAGTCTGGGAGCGAATCGTTGTCGTCAAGCTCCTTTAGCCATGCAGCAAGGGTTCTAAGACCCGCTCCTCGGATCTTCCCTTTCAATGTCGGGATTCGACGAGTGAATTCATAGGCCCATTGATCAAAATGGCCTTGCCAGAAAGCATGAGACCTGCTGGATTGTCAACACATATCACCTGGCGACATAAACATTGGGGAGAGTCTTACACGTCCTCAATCCAGAAGATAGTAGACTTTGGCTGTCCGGTCTTTGCACGACGAATGAAAGGACCACCATTTCTCCTGACGCAAGCTCGGTAAGTAGACCAAAAGGTCTTCTCGTGTCGTGAAGATGCAGCAACATTTGCTCTGGGATTCTTCTTTTCCCACCCCTTCACTGCTCGGTTAAACAGGTCGACGGTTCGCTCGAGCTCTGGCTGATCTTTTGCTTTAGATTGTCTAGCAAGATGGGTCCTCTTCAAAGAGAGTTTCCGTAATGGCTGCATGGCTGCGAGATTTTTCTGAATTGTGGTGCGAACTCTAGAATTCATAGACTTCGTATGTAGAAGATTAGCACTGACATGAAACTCAAACTCAAACGTTTATGAACTTACCTCGTTCAGGTTATTGCAGAGAATGGCCATGTTGCTCTCCAATTCGATCTTCTGATCGCTAGAGAGTCTTGGATACGCTGCATGATGGTCATTCTGGTTCCATCCATCCACAGCATCAAAGAGGACCTGCATATGGTGAATGTCTCCATCTACCCACTCTTCCCGGTACGGGAGAGAAACTTGGTGTAGCCAGTCTTCCAAGTCCGGGATGCCAGTAGAGTGTCGGTCGGGGAATCCATCAGAGTGGCTTGTCTTGTCTCTCAACCTCAAAGCCTGAAAAGCTCTGCTGCTGACAGGGAAGACTGAAGGCAAAGTATCAGCTAATGCTGACGCGCGCGACTTCTTGTTCTTGTTTCTGGTGGATAAGAGGTTATCCGTCACCCTTTGCTTCAATATCTTATTTCGCTCCACAATGCACTTCTGCCTGCGAAGCGACTTGAGTGTTCCCGTGCTGAGATGGGACAGATCATAGTCTGGTCCATCACTGTCCATTCTTTGTCTCACGGCGCTTCGACCCTGTACGTCGTCAGCACGAGGACGCTTCTCACCTGCTGAACAACTCATATCCACGGCATTGCCGTAGATGGTATCGTCTCCGCTTTCTGCTTCTTCATCATCGTCATCTCCACCGCGTCTGTTTATCTCATCGCAAATTGCCAGTATTTCTGGGGTGGGAAACTCGCTCTCCGCAGCCAAGTCATCAATGTCATCTGTCTTGGTTATGGCAACGCAAAGAGAATCACCCTTGAGCATGTTATCCATGTCCAGGAACATAGTCTCTCGCTCCGAGAGGACAAGGTCAGCCGCTGCTCTGTTGTCAGCGGCCCTCGTTGCGGGTGTCACAACGATCCTCTTCTCAAGACGGTAGAGATAACTGCGTGCGATTTGGGCGCGGGATTCCAGAGCATCCATCACACCAGGCAAATCGACGAGCTTTACGCCGTGTCTGAGTATATCAGCTTTCAGGAAAACTTCCACTTGCTCAACTAGAGGCCAATATTTTGTGGCCGATGCCACATCTTTCGAACTGGAGACGTAGGGCTTCAGCATGGCCAAGAATTCTTTCCTCCTGACGGCTTTGACGAGCTTGAAAGTGTTCGTCGCCCGATCGCCTCGTCCGCTTCTAAAAATGTCAGCAAAGGCAGACGAATTCGCAATGATCTGTGCTGGAGATGACTTTCTGATTGCCTCTAGACTGAGCCTCGACCAGTTGGCGACATTTCTCATCTGCCGTTGTGCTTGAGCACGTCGTTCTTCGTATTCTTGATCTGGGTGCTCTCCCTGGGTGTGGCTGGTCTCCTCCAGGTCACTCAACTCGTACTTGAGTGCATCCAGTTCTGCTTCGACTGTCTCGTAAGACTTGAACGTGATATGAGCACGGAAGTTCTTGCCATTGGAGACGTCATCATTCCACCCGAAGATGCAAACGGCTGCCGTGCAGGCTTCTGAGCTGCTGGTTGGCACGATGTTGCACCCGAGAAGTGCGTTGATGAGGGAGCTCTTCCCCAGACCAGTTTCACCTATGACACCGACAAGGATCTCTCGGGACTTCGGTGCCTCGTTCAGAAGATCTGATAATATGTGAGCAAAGCCTGAAGAGAAATGAATCTCGATAAAGCCCGGAATACTCACTCAAACTAGCAACCCACTCTTGCAGACCTTGTTGGGTCCTTCCAATCGCATCTGCATGAAGGGCAGGCTTGGCGATTTCCAACTGTGATACACCCAGCGCCCTAGCCTCTTCTTTCTTCGCGACTCTCGGACCAATGCCGGAAAGAACTGTCCCATGTACATTTGCCATGATGGGAAAGATAGTTAGGAGGTTGCGTGAGTGTAGGAAGGTAGTCTCATAGGACTGGCACTGCGCGAGTGGCGTTGTAGCTGAATAGAAAGGAGATCGAAATGAAATTGATAGCCTGGTATGATTAGACTTGTATCGGGATAGATAGATGAATGAAGTGAATGAGGCTGATAGTTGGCAGTGTGAATTTGTGGAAGTACTAGAGTGTGGAAGTGTGGAAGCGTGGAGGTGTGGAGGTGTGATGGGGAAGTGAGAAAGAGTCGAAGCTGAGGAAGCCAGGGAAAGATAGGTTCAAATATGAGAGAGGGCGGAGGCCCAGACGGAAGCGAGAGCAGGAAGGACTGACTTCCGAAGGCAGGTGCTCAAAATTCGGATTGGTTGATGGTTGAGAAGGAGCCCGCCAGACTTGAGAGAGTTGTGGATGTGAAGTAAAAGATGAAGGATGTAAGAGAGAAAGTTAGGCTACAAGGAAGCCGTGGAGTTTTGCGGTATGATAAATCCTGCAGGAGGGAAAAATCATGTAGCACTTCATGAAGCAGAAATCTGAGACTACAACCTCATGAGTGGTTGAAGTCAGCGGCAATGAGGATTGCTCCTATGTCAGGCCAATTTGACCTCTGAATACCCTCAAGGTCACTCGTTTCGTTGAAACGGCTCAAAGGACTGTCAATATAAGTGTGTCATCACCTGACTGACGAATATGTTTGATTATAATGCTGATTGGGGTATTTCTTATCCTTCGAGACGTTACCAAAGCGTCTCCCTTCTTGGGTATATGGCTCCATCTTCAGGTCCTCAACTTTCATCACGCCTTCTAACATAGGAAGGATGTATCCCTTCCCTTCGCTCCTGCAGTGTACATAGATTCTGATATGACCATCCGCTCCTTCCGTCTTACCCAAGGTTCCTAATTGCCCGGATGGGAAAGAGAATTGCTCCGTGCAAGTCTACCAGCGCGGCTTGACTGATCTCACCTTTGGCTTCTTGACTTCTGCTTTGGGTTCCGATGCTCCTTTGACATCGGCCTTGGGTGTAGTCTCGGCTGTCGTAGCGACACGCTGAGGCTTAGATCCGCCTTCAACTTCGGCCAAAGGTGAAGTCAAACCGGCCTTGTTAACGATCTTGGCGGGGGCTACCGACTTGACGGCAGAATTGCCCCGAGAGCCAGATCCAGAATCGACCTTAGATGTCGCCATGAGCTGGGCAGTGAAGTCGGCTGCAGTCATGGGCGTGGCTACATCTTTGGCTGAGCGCCTAGGTGTGGCTTTCGCTTTGGCTTTGATTGTGGGCCATTTAGGGGCTTCAGCCTTCCTGTCGACTTTGATCGCAGGTATGGGCTTGATGGCGGCGCTGTTCCAAGCACTGGGTGAGGACACGGCTCGTGGTATCGCCGTGAGCTGAGCAGTGAAGTCGGCCGAGCTCGTGGGCGCCGCTGTAGACCTTGGCATGGTTGTACTGCTGCTCCCAAACCCGACTCCGCGTTCTGCCCCGACCTCTGCCGTCTTATCCCTGGGTTCATCGAAGCCTTGCATCTCCCGCTGGATTCTCTCCTGGATAATTCTCGCCCGCTCAGCTTTGGCCCGTATATACCCCTCCCTCGCCTCCTCCTCCAGCCTGAATTGCTCCTGTACAAGCTCCTCCTGGCGCTCCTCCTCCCTCCTCTTCCTATCGAGCCTCCTCTTCTCCGCAGATACCTCGGCGACCTTTTCCGCGGATGGATACTCGGCCATATACGCCTGCAGCTTCCACAGGTAAAGCTGTAGCGGAATCGACCGCTTCTTCTTGACGACGAAGAGCGAGCGCTCGCGGAACACGGGTATCTCCCGCAGCTTCGCGAGGTACTTTGGCCCCATGAGCCGCCCGATGTCGTAGATGGGCAGACTTTTTTCGTACTTTGCGTCCGGGACGTCGTAGGTCGCAAACGGCTTTACCTTCCCCTTCTTCATCCACTCATCCCAGCGACTCTCCCCCGTGGGGATATTGGCCTCGTCATACCACAGCAAACAGCTCCGCTTCTGTGCGTCGTGGACATCTTCCCACGTCTCGAGGGGCTGGATGCACGAGCTACGCCCTTCGCCCGCCTCGACGTGCCAAGTGACGTACTTCATGATATTCTTGCGCAGGTTCTCTAGAACAAAGTCGCCCATGTCCTGGCGCCAGACGAGGCGTTTGGGGATATCCGAGTTCATGACTTTTGGGTTCCTGCCGAGGAGGGTCCGCCAGCCGTCGCCGAAGGGAGTTTTGCCGCGTTTGCCTGCCATGGAGTCGATGACGGGTTTGCGGGAGACGACGTAGGCGGAGGGGGACTTGAGGAGGAGCTGGTCTGTTTCTTTTTGTTTTACGAGGGGGTCCTCGGGGAGTTGTTTTCGGGGGGTAGTATAATTTGATGCGGCTTTGAAGCTGTTCTTCTCCTTTTTGTCGTTCTTCTCGGATCCGATTACGTTTGTGAAATGCTGCTCAAAGTCGTCTACTGCAGTGTCAAGGGTCTGGCGCTCTTTTTCGCTCTGCTTTTTGGATTCGTCCTCCCCTTTGAAAGCTTTCCTCGATTCGCCCTTCACTTCATTGAGCTCTTTAGAATCGTCCTTCCCCTGTTTAATAGCACCATTTCCCACATCGGCAAGCTTTTCTGACCGATTCTCCAGATCATCAAACTGTCTAAGCTCCTCTGCCATGGCGTCTCTATGTGTCCACGATACTTCAACGTCGCCTGGTATAAACCAGTGCCCCTGGGTGTCCGGATTCGTAACGGCCTTGAAGTTTTGAAGAAAGTATTTCGGCAGAGACGTCCCCGTAACGGGGCAGAATCGGACAGGCGAGGCGAGAGCATGTACTGCAAGAGGTCCGTAACATCAGCATTCCGCTTCCTCGGAGTCCTCATACAAATAGGAGGGGGATTCCCGCTACTGACCGTACGGGTTCTGTTCCAACTTGACGCGGAACCTGCCCCCGTTGGGCAACTTGTTCATGACAATGAGCCTTGGGCTCCGCGTCTTCTTGTCTTTGCCCATCCTAATCTTATACTTGTGTTTCCTCGGTGCCGCCCCAGACGAAGACAAAGAATAATCCCGGACCTTGTCGCTCTTGGATTTCGGTCTGGGCTTGGGCGTCCGGTACCTCGTGCGTACATCCATCCACACGGGGTCCATGACGGGCGAGATGGGCAGATCGCCGGCCGAGGTCCTGACTTTCTTGTTCTCCTTGTCGATCCGTACATCCTTTGCAATTTTGTCGTGGCCTAGGACCTCTTGGATTCTCTTGGTGAAGTGCGCCTGTCTTTCCTCTGCCCTGCGCTTCGGCGCATCTCGTATCGCTTGTGCTTTTGCTCCTTTCTTCGATATTGGCGGTATTGGCGGTGCCCTACCCGCTGCCTTGGCTTCTCTTTCTCTTATGTACTTCTTGGACAGGAAAACGGGCCCCGGTCTGGCCGGGGGGGTTGTGCCATAGCTTCTGTGAGAAGTTCGGGGCACTCGTCGAATGCCTGGGAATGGCTTCATCGCGGTCGAGGGGGAGACCCCCGAAGGAGAGAGCGATTGTCGCAAAGTGTCGCCAGTGTGGTCGTTTGGTCCCGCTTGGCCAGATAGGAGAGGGACTGCCGGCTGCAATGGGTGTGCAACAGATCGGACGTTGGCAAATCGCCCAGAGACTTGAAGATTCGGAAGGGATCCCCGGAGTGGCGGCCCAGCTCAGGAATACGGCACAGACGAAAAAAAGAGCTTTACGCGCCTCGGGGCAATTTTTAGACGAGGACGCGTGGGGGAAGCTCGGAGCTCGGGGGCGCGCACAGGGGCCAACCAGCTTTCCCAGCGGACGTCACACCTCTCCCGCCAGTGCTTGTTGCCGTCGATTGCCGCTTTTTCGCATTCTTTCTACTTCGTTCCTCTTTGACACTGCAACACCACACATGCGCCATTGCTTTCGCACCCTCCGCCATGAACTGTCAAAGAACATTATTCCGAGCCCTGAGGGCTGTCCCGCGGCGGCAGCACGTCAGGGCCTTTTCAAACTTCCCATTGCCGGGCTTCCCTCCCGTCGTAGGAGGCGGTAGCAGCAGGCCACCTGTTGGAAACATCCCTCTGCCTTACATCACCGAGGTTTCGGTTCGTCTACCCATGGCTATTTGAAGATACTTTGGTCGCGAAAGCTAATTGATTAGTCGAATGGTTGGAGGACATGTTAGTACACCGCGACTGCTACTGCAATTGTGCGGTTTCCCCTCGCTGACCACGCAGGTAGACGACATCTTTTCCAAGCTGCTTCAGGTACGATTCTATAGACCCTTCGAGATGTCGCGCGCATCAAGCTGACACATGCATAGGAACGCATTGTCTGCCTCAATGGCGCGATCGACGATACCGTTTCCGCATCGATAGTAGCACAGCTCCTGTGGCTCGAGTCCGATAGCCCCGACAAGGCGATTACCATGTACATCAACTCTCCAGGAGGCTCAGTATCATCAGGTTCGACAGACACCCCGATGCACAGTCAGAGATACAAGGGAAAGAAGACAATGCTGACGAAGAGATAAAAGGGCTGGCCATCTACGACACAATGACATACATCAAATCACCAGTATCAACAGTCTGCCTCGGCGCGGCCTCCTCCATGGCAGCGCTGCTGCTGACGGGAGGCGAGGCGGGCAAGAGATACGCCCTGCCGCACAGCTCCGTCATGATCCACCAGCCGCTGGGCGGGACGCAGGGCCAGGCGTCGGACATTCTCATCTACGCGAACCAGATCCAGCGCATCCGCAAGCAGATTAACGAGATCATGAAGCGGCACATTAACAAGTCGTTTGGGCACGACAAGTACAGCCTGGAGGAGATTCACGACCTGATGGAGCGCGATAACTACCTGTCGGCGGAGGAGGCCAAGAGCATGGGCGTGATTGACGAGATTCTGACACGGAGGGAGGAGAAGGATCTCAAGGAGAAGGATTCGACGGAGGAGCACAAGACGAAGCCCTAAGTCCGTAAGGATTGTGGCCGACTGATATCCAGAGCTGATTTGTAACACCATTTCTATCCGTAGTGAAGCTACCTGGGTGTAATGGAGCTGAGCTGCGATTGTAGGAGAGGAATATGGAGGCAGCACGCGCGTTGCCGGGTAGCCGCGACCCACTTTCGGCGGGATCGGTGTAGAAAAGCGGGCCTCGTCCGGGACCGGAAGCATTCCGGGCTTATCGGAAATAACCATGAGGTAATCGGATGAGGTAAAGCTGGGATCGATGCCATCACACCTTGATGCTTCTCAGAGCTTGGAACATCTTCATTAGCAAAGACTATAGACTCTAGGGAAGTTCAGTTGACGATGAAATGCTTGAATTTGTGTTGTATTCGACCTCTGTTGGTGGTGTGGTTACAGTCGCACACCGTGGCTGACCTTGCTGACCTTGCACCCGACGCCGGTGGCTCACCTCGAGCTGTGCAGCAGAACGCAGCCAAATGGCACCAAACCTGGGGGGAACGGAGCGTCGGAACCACAGCTGCGGCCAATTAGCGACGAGGTATTTCAATGCGGGGAGCGCTCGGCGGGGAGCTCCAGAAATTTTAGGAGCCGACATCGCCCCAAATTGTTTCCCCCCCTGTGGTTTTGGCTCTGGCTCTGGCTGCTAGCGGCTGCTCCAAAAAAACCATCAACGTCTCTTTGCTCGCCGTGTCCCTGTGACTGTCCCTGTGATCTCGGGTCTTTCTTCCACCGCACCTCTTTTTTCCTCTTCTTCGTGACTCACCTGGCATCAATATAAAAGAGGAAAAGAATCGAGGAAACAGATTCGAAAAAGGAGATCAATTGGGAACTCAATTGAACAACACTCTCTTACACACGCCTCATCTTTCCTTTCCCTTCCCTTCACCCCCTTCCGCTGCGCGTCTCCTGGGGCTTGCCCGGTGATACCCTCGACGAAATGCTCTCCAGGTCCATCGCCCGCCAGTCACAAGCTCTCAGAGCTGCGACAAGGCGTCCTGCCTTTGCCAGCCATGCGTAAGAAACCCCCAATGGACCAGCAATGGCAAATAGCTAACGTCAGTATCTCTACAGACGTCTCCTCTCCTCCACCGCGCCCCGACGCGCCGACGAGAAGCTGAACAAGGTCTCGGCCAACATCACCCAGCCCAAATCCCAGGGCGCCTCCCAGGCCATGCTGTACGCCACCGGCCTGTCCGAGGACGACATGAACAAGGCCCAGGTCGGCATCTCGTCCGTCTGGTACGAGGGCAACCCCTGCAACATGCACCTGCTCGACCTCTCCAACCTCGTCCGCAAGTCCGTCAAGGACGCCGGCCTCATCCCCTACCAGTTCAACACCATTGGTGTCTCGGACGGCATCTCCATGGGCACAAAGGGCATGCGCTACTCCCTCCAGTCCCGCGAGATCATCGCCGACTCCATCGAGACCGTCATGAACGGCCAGTGGTACGACGGAAACATCTCCCTGCCCGGCTGCGACAAGAACATGCCCGGCGTCGCCATCGCCATGGGCCGCGTCAACCGCCCCAGCATCATGGTCTACGGCGGCACCATCAAGCCCGGCTGCAGCAAGAGCGGCGAGTCCATTGATATCGTTTCCGCTTTCCAGGCCTACGGCCAGTACATCACCGGCGAGATCACGGAGGAGGAACGCTTCGACATCATCCGCAACGCCTGCCCCGGCTCCGGCGCCTGCGGTGGCATGTACACCGCGAACACAATGGCCACCGCCATCGAGACGCTCGGCCTGACGATGCCGCACAGCTCCAGCAGCCCCGCCGAGGATCCCGCCAAGAAGGCCGAGTGCGAGAACATTGGCTCTGCTATCAAGAACCTCCTCAAGGAGGACATTCGCCCGCGCGATATCATGACCCGCCAGGCCTTTGAGAACGCCATGGTCGTCGTCAATATCCTCGGAGGCAGCACCAACGCCGTCCTCCACCTGCTCGCCATCGCCGACTCCGTCGGCATCAAGCTCACCGTCGACGACTTCCAGGCCGTCTCGGACCGCACGCCCTTCCTGGCTGACCTGAAGCCTTCTGGAAAGTACGTCATGGCCGACATGCACCGCATCGGCGGCACCCCCGGCCTGCTCAAGTTCCTCCTCAAGGAAGGTCTCATCGACGGCTCCGGCATCACCGTCACCGGTAAGACGATGAAGGAGAACGTCGCCAGCACGCCCGACTTCCCCGAGGACCAGCCCATCATCCGCCCCTTCAGCAACCCCATCAAGCCGACGGGCCACATCCAGATCCTGCGCGGCCAGCTCGCGCCCGGCGGCTCCGTGGGCAAGATCACCGGCAAGGAGGGCCTCGTCTTCACGGGCAAGGCGCGCGTGTTCGACGAGGAGGACGGCTTCATCGCCGCCCTGGAGCGCGGCGAGATCAAGCAGGGCGAGAAGACGGTCGTCATCATCCGCTACGAAGGGCCCAAGGGCGGCCCCGGCATGCCCGAGATGCTGAAGCCTAGCTCCGCCATCATGGGCGCCGGGCTGGGCAAGGACGTGGCGCTGTTGACGGACGGACGGTTCTCTGGCGGCTCGCACGGGTTCCTGATTGGGCATATCGTGCCTGAGGCGATGGAGGGCGGGCCAATTGGGTTGGTGCAGGACGGGGACGAGATCACGATTGACGCGGAGAAGAGGGTGATTGATACGGATGTGTCGGATGAGGTGATGGCGGAGCGGAGGGCCAAGTGGACGGCGCCGCCGCCCAAGTATACCAAGGGTACGCTGAAGAAGTATTCTGCTCTTGTGAGCGATGCTAGCTCTGGATGTGTCACGGACGGCAAGATCTGAGCTTTTCTGTCTGTGGGATAGAGAGCAGCGAGAAGAAAAAGGAGAGGGAGAGAAGGAGGAGGAAGGATTCTCCTTATTTTTGGTCAATTTTCTTTTTGGCGGAATTCAAAAAGGGAGCGGCGGGGTTTGTTTCCTCATTTTTTTCTGCTAGAGGTTTCTTCTACACTGTTATACCATCTTCTTGTACGGCTTCGGAAAAGGTAGTCCCCCAAAATCGGAGTTTTGTTTACATGGTTTACCAAATTGCATGAAGAAGAGGTGGTTCGCTGCTGTATAGTTGGCCAGGAGTGTTGATATAAAAAGAAGGCAGAAGATTGTTCAACGCGAATGTCAATACTCGTGGTATACGTAAGAAACACTACAAAACGTCCACACCTGGATTACGTTTACACGTTTACACGACGGCTTCCCTTAACGGATGCTCGCCCATGCCGCTTTTTTTTTTCGTTCTGCCCTTGCTTCTTGCCTCTCCAAACGATTCCTGGAAAGCATTGGCACGACAAGCGCCTCCGAAGCTCCTAGCTATGCAATAACACATATACCTCGCGGGGCAAAACGTAACAACGTAAAATGCACGACGGCCGCCAGCTTGCCAAACTACCGTTCGATTCCCCTTCTGCGCTTTGCTTGGGAACTAGTCGGAGGCTTCGGGGTCGCTTGCTCACTTGCGCCCGTTCCACGCCTCGATAAAGGCAGCCTTATCCCGTAACGTCAGCCCGACGCGCTTATTCCGACACAGCCTGGCCAGCGCCTCCCCAACCTTATCCAGCACGCGTTGTTCCTCGATCGAGAGCGGCGGCGCATCGCCGCCTCCGGCCCCGATTCTGCGCTGCGCGGTGTTCTCCCCAGAAGCAGCGGAGGACGAGACGCCGTTGGTCTGGGCGGCGGAGGAGTTGAGGATGCTCTCGGCGACGCGGACGCGGATGCAGGTCGTCGGGCGGGAGAGCAGGTCCCAGAGGAACTTGGCCCAGCGGCCGGGGATCGGGGTCGTCACGTCGGCGGGGGTGTAGCGGATGCTGACGGGGAAGATGTGGACTTCCGGGCTGACGGCGAGGAGGGAGGGCGTGAAGGGGAGGACGCCTTTTCCGTTGGTGGTGCCTCCTTCGGGGAAGACGGCGACGACGCGGTCCGGGTAGCGGGCGACGAGGGCGGCGAGGTCGGTGAGCTTTCGGGTTGCTGGCGGTGGTGCGAAGCGGACGGGGGAGAGGGCGTAGAAGACGGCGCGGAGGAGGGAGATTTGTTCTACGGATCTGGTGTTTGGGTAGGAGATTGTGAAGACGGGGTCGAAGATTGCGGCGAGGTAGACGGCGTCGATGGGGGATGTGAAGTTTGCGGCGATGACGGAGCCCGGGTGGGGGAAGCGCTGCGGGGGTTGGTCGGCGAGGGTGCCGCGGCGGACGCCGTCGAGCTGGAGGTCGACCCACCAGATGCCGGGGATGCCCATCATGCCCCAGAGGAGGACTTTGCGGACGGCGACGGGGAGGAAGGGGCATAGATGCTGGAGGAAGAGGAAGTAGGTTGCTGCGTAGGTCAGGAAGAGGGGGAGGCGGATGAAGAAGAGGAAGGTGTGGAAGATTGAGGAGAGGGGAGAGAGGGCTGTTTTGACGGGGATGAAGGGCGAGATGCCCGAACCTGTTGGATGTTAGTCTGTAGAACAGTGAAGGTATCGTGATCAGCGGGTTGTCTTTACCTTTGTCGCGGAACTGGCTGAACTTCTCCATTGTGGGAGATGTGGTGGGAGGTGTGACGGTGGGATGAAATGGTCGTATAAGTGCAAGATGACGGGGAGGGGTGGAGCGTAAGGTAAGGTAAGGTAGAGGCGGGTTGGTCACCGCGACATGAGGCTCCGGATCGCAACGGTCGTGGTGTTTTTTTTTTTTTTTGTTTAGATGGACCTTGGCGTACCAAGGGCGGATCGACGCAAGGACGTTGAGAAGAACGAACAGACAGACCAGAGAAGGAGGGGAAAGCTGAAGAACAGAAGATGGAGTGAGACTCGGCAAAGCTGCTCTCGTGTCACGCAACTCAATGTTCCTCTGTGGTTCTCCCAGCACCGAGTTTCCCGGTCCGTTGGGAAAGGAGCAGCGAGACAACGAAATCTCAGATGCGACGTGAGCTGGCGAATGAGCTTCCCAACGTCATGGTGCGGCGGACGGCCAGCAGTGACATGTGAAATTTAAAGAATAAAAAGAAATAAAACCAAAAAAAAAAAAAGGGAACCACCACGTTGCGTTGCGCCAGAGGTGGCTGCAGGATGGGGATGCAGTGGCACGCAGTGGTAAGACGCGCGACCGCTTACCAAATCAGGACAGCTGCACTTGATTCTGCTGAGGTAAGCTGGCCTCCGGCGAAGCTTCGGATATTCTCATGAAAGCAAGCCTCAGGCAGCAAGACATGGAGTGCCGATCCAGATACAGCCACAGTGATTACCTAAGGTAAGGTACTGCCTGGTGTCGGCGTCCCATGTCCGTCTTATGTCAGCGTTGCACAATTCCCGTTGCCCCGGGCAGCCGTCCCCACCCCCGGCTGTCACAAGTTGTGTGCGATTGTGGCAGCGCCTCGACTGTGTACACAATTCACAGTAAACACTCAGACCCTGGTGATGCACCTCTCCACCAGTCACGATTGACAACCCACACCCCTCCCCATACTGCAATCATAGCTGTGGGCTCTCTCTTTTTTTGAGCCATTCCCGCTGCTGCTGCTGCTGCTACTGCTGCTCCTTGCCGCATGCCTGCTCCAACTTCACAACGTCTTCTCCTACCGCGTCCAGAACCGGAGCGCTGCTCCTCGTGTCCCACATCATCATACCCGTTGTCGCTCGTCGCGTAGACAGCATCCTCAACATGGACACTGCGGAGAATACGGTATGTCTTGCATTCACATCCAGATCCGGGACATGAAGCTTTGGCGATGTCGCAAAGCTGCAATGAACCAGAGCAGCGACAGAGCAGAGCCACGATGGACCATACGCAGCTAACAACACACCACTTCACAGCAGCATCACTTCCGATCCTCCGTCATGCGACCTCACAGCAACCTCCCGCGACCAGGCGCCTTCACCTCTGGCCTCTCCGAAATGAACGAAGCGCAAAGCAACGCGCGCGCGCACCCGTCCATGATACCGCCGCCGGGCGCATCCAAGATTGGCTCCCTCAACAGCGCCATGAACCTGAAGAGGGAGGTCCCCAAGCCAGGTTGGTCTTATTACCCTCCCGGTTTGCGCTGGGATGACTGGTTGCGGCTGCTGACAGTGCCTTCTACAGCTGAGCATTCGGCTACCAAGCACCACAAGACCCTCGCCGAGAGGGCAGGCGAATACCCGACCAAGCCATCCTCGGCGGCGGCAGGCGCGGGTGCTTCTGGCATCGCCAGGGCCCCTTCTGTCAGGCGGGTGCCCGGGTCGACATTGGCAGAGGTAGGTTCCCCAGTTTCGTTGCCTTGCGTTGCCCATGTGTGAATCGTCCACTTCGCACCTCATCCCGAACAACCGACGTCGAAGCGTCCCGTCTCCTTGGACATGGCCCCCGAGTCGACTACGGCCTCCAGCATCGTTCTCCGGCTTGACGGTCTTCGGACGATCCTTTGGATAGCGGTGCACCTATTTCGCTCTATACGGCATATCTGGCGGGCTGTCATCCAGGCCGCTTCTCGATCATTCCTCTGGCAAAGGCTGCTTGCGTCCTTCCCGCTTCCCTGGCACAAAAACACCCTCCGCCGACCACGCTCTCGGCCTCAAAACGGTCCTTCAGTACCTACACCAACATATATGCGAAGCGTCTCCGGTAGACTCCAATTGTGGCTGGGATTGCAAAGCGACGGCGACAACACACGTAGCTGCATTCGACTACTCCTAGACGCCGAGGTCCAAGACGCCGAATGCTACCAGGCCATGGAATGCGACGACGAGACGGACGACAGGGATGAGCTGTGTTGTGTACCGCCCAATGCTCGCTCACTACAACCACATGTAGTTTACATGCTGACTCGCAGCAGCTCAAAAACCCAGATAATATCAGACCTCGAATTGGGACGACGACATCACGATACAATCAGAACAGCAGCTTCTCCGCGAGCGTCGGCCCCCGAGGCCATGAACGTGCAAAATCCTCCCTTGCTCACTCAAAGTCGGTACACGGACAGTCCCGGACCCGAAACACCAATCCGCATACGAGACCGCGCACGGCATACGGTCATCGATCTGAGGAAGAGTTTGATGGACCAATGGAACAACAGCATGGTACGGCTCTGCATTCCCAGCGACTGAACTTTCTGCGACCCCTTGAATTTCAGCCTAGCAAGGCTAGACATGCCAGTCACACGTCCCAAATGCATTCGCACAGAGAAGTTTCTCTTAGCAGTCGGTTTGGCGCACTATCCATCAAGGACGACGCCAGTACGACAAGCTCAGCTCAAGATGAAGATCAAGTGGTTTTCAGCCAATATGGAGGAGACACTAGCGTCAGTTCAATCTCGACCATGGCGAGCATCGCGCCAGTGGACAATGCCACCATGCGCGCGCCATCACGCAGGGCCCTCACGAAACCGCCAGATCTGTCGCCCAAGAAGAGGCAGGCCAGTCGCATGACCGATCCTGTCACGCCTTCGCCAGATTCTAAGCGATCGAGGGCATTGATGGAAAGACTCGAAGAAACAATCATTGCCATCAAGGACTCGAGATCCCCAGCTAGATCCCCTTCTCCTTCTAGACTTCATTTTCTCACAAAAGATTCTAACTTGACCCAATTCGTAGGCTGGGATGTCGAGGGCAGGGTTGCCGAGCTTGACTCGCAGTTTAAGCAGGTGAAGGAGTCAATGACTGTCATGCTCTCTGACAAGGAGTTGATGGACGAGCGAGTGGAGATGTACAAGAAGAGAAGTGAGTAGTAGTTCGGACGACGAGCTACCTTAGCGCGGACTGAACTAATCGGCTGGCAGTATCTGAACTCGAAGCGGAACGAGACAAACTCGAAGACCGCAATGGGAATTTCCAAAATGAAATCAACAACATGCGCGAACAGATGCAAAAACTGACAATTGAATCCGAGACGGAAAAACGCAGTCACAAGTATGAGCTCGAGGACGAAGCCCGGAAGCACCGCCACGAGCTGGACGAACTGCGACGCGAGCTCAAGGATGAGACACAACGAGCGGAGAAGAGTCACCGCGAGGCTTTGGATGCTCTTGAGCGACATTTCAAAGCCGAGATTGAGGAAGAGCGTCACCAGAAGTCTAGGGAGGTGCAAGATTTACGAACGCGGCTCGGCCATGAGCAGCAAGATCTCAACGCCATCCTTCAAAAGAAGGACAGAGAAGTGTCGGAAATGAGAGGCACAGTGGAGACGCTCAAGGGAGATTTGGACCGCGAGCAAAGTCTCAAAAAGGGACTCGAAGCCAGCATTTCGGAACTCTCTGCCTCCAACGTCACCCTCGAGGCCAAGATCAACTCGCTCAAGTCTCATGTCGAGTTTCTCGAGTCGGATAGTAAGGCTCAGTCAGACTCCTTCTCCAACATGGAAGCCAGATTGCAGGAAGCGCTCAAGGCGGCCCAAGTGGCCGAGGAGAAGCTTATCAAGGAGGAGACGGAACGCCGCGTCCTCTTCAACAAGTACCAGGAGCTCAAGGGCAATATCCGCGTCATGTGCAGAGTCCGTCCTGTACTCAGCTCGTCAGAGGGTACGCCGGCCAAGGTCACCTTCCCCGACGAGAAGACATCTGCCGAGATTGCATTGCAGACGCAGGAAGTCAACAGTTTCGGCGACGTGTCGAACAAGAACATCAACTTTGAGTTTGACAGGGTGTTCGACCCGTCGGCCCAGAACCAAGATGTGTTTGACGAGATTTCGCAGCTCGTGCAAAGCGCGCTCGACGGTTACAACGTGTGCATCTTTTGCTACGGCCAGACGGGATCTGGCAAGACGCACACCATGTCTTCTGCAGACGGCATGATTCCTCGCGCGACGCACATGATTTACGACACGGTTACCAAGTTGAAGGAGAAGCAGTGGACCTACAAGATGGAGGGCTCCTTTATTGAGGTGTACAACGAGGAGCTCAACGACTTGTTGACGCCCAACAGCCGCGAGTCGGACGGCAGGGTGCGCAAGCTCGAGATCCGACACGACGATGCCCGCAAGCAGACGGCAGTGCTCAACTGCAAGACTGTGTCTCTTGATTCGGCGGATACGGTGGAGGTGATGCTCGCTGAGGCGCAGAACAACCGGTCAGTGGCGGCTACCAAGGCCAACGAGCGGTCGTCGCGTTCGCACAGCGTCTTCATCCTCAAGCTGTCTGGTTACAACTCGGCAACGGGAGAGCGGTGCGAAGGCACACTGAACCTGGTGGATCTTGCGGGCTCCGAGCGGCTCAAACACTCGCAGGCCGAGGGCGCCAGGATGAGGGAGACACAGAACATCAACAAGTCTCTGTCGTGTCTCGGCGATGTGATTGAGGCGCTCGGCAAGAAGAGCGGGCACATCCCCTATCGCAACTCCAAGTTGACGCATCTGCTCCAGTACTCCCTTGGGGGTAACAGCAAGACGCTCATGTTTGTGATGGTCAGCCCGTTGGAGGCGCATCTGAAGGAGACGGTGACGAGTTTGCGTTTTGCTACCAAAGTGAGTTTAATGCGGCTGCGAATACCCATCTTGTATGAGAGAAACATGCTAACGCGAAGCAGGTTCATAATACCCATATTGGCTCAGCCAAGGCTACGAAGAAGGCGTAGTAGACCGGCCGGATGGCTGATGAAGGCGTTCTTGGATCAGAGTCACGGTAACCGGGCCCGGCGTTGGAGGATTTATTGCGTGGTTGACGGGGCATTGTTGAAGCTGTATATCCTAGAAATACGTATGAGTACGATTTCGACATACAATTAAAAGCCCAAGGGCACTTTGTACACACTCAATTGGAGTACGAGAGTGATTATGTGAAGCAATTGGGAGATGGCATCCATTCATCACCTCATGATAGAGATGCCAGCCGTGGGGAACTTAGGCGCTGAGGTAAGGCATTATGGCCTGAAGGTCCCTTCCTTCCAGGGATTGCCGACTTTCTTTGGCACGCGTCAGGCGCGTCTCCCCGCTGCAACTGCCCGGCCGGACCTAACCTCCCCTGCCTGTGCCAATGCTCCAACCCCACCATCCATTACCTCACAAGCTCGCCCGCCCGACAACAACTTCCCGGCTTCCATTCCCTTTTCCGACGTGGAAGGTCGATAGACGCCGGCCGAACCAACAACGACGTGAGATACAAAAGGGGCTGCCGACGCCCGTTATCCATTGTTCGATAACTTTGTCGCCTGTGTTGCATTACAAGCAACGTTGTTTCGCGCAAACATTCTTTCTGACAATCAGTCTCTACAATCCATCATTTGTGTGCATCTGTCCAAAGCTGTCGAAGTAGCCTGACAACACTTGACTCCAACTTTTGTCGTCAGCCATTGCCCGATTTCACGGAGTCGAGCGCGATTTCCGTCTTCTCTTTTCTAGCGCAGCTTCCATCATCGAGCATCTGTGACGGAAGCCTGTCAACGACATTAACCACCGCGAGTGACCCCGAAAACGAGAGAGAAGAAACGACCCACGCCCAGCCGGCCGACGCCTCCAGATTCGAAATGAACGGCATCTCGAAAACCAAGAAGGGTCTGGGCGACTCTATCTGGGCCGCCCGAGGCAAAGCCCAACCTTTGTACAGATACCAGTCAAACCAGTACCATTCCTCCATCATCACACCCGCCACACCGAGACCCCCGTCCCCGGTCAAGAACGGCGCCTACCGACCCGCCACGGCTACCTCCACGTCCGGGACGGCTACGCCCAACAGCCACGACAGCGGGAATACAAACACGAACGCAACCTCCTCTCACGCACCTCGGCCGAGCGGCGGCCTCTCGGCGCAGCAGGAGTTCAAGCGGTACATCCAAATCGTCCGCCGGCTGAAGTGGAAGCTGCCGTACCTGAGCCACGGGTACCACCACGCCATAGCACGGCCTGAATCCCCGCTGTACGGGGGTGAGACGGACGCCGAGGAGGCGGAGCTCATGTTCAAGCTCGACTTTTACGAGTATTACATGTTGCTGGAGCGGGCGTTGGTGCATTTGATGGGCGTGTTTGGGATTACCATTTCGCGGGACGGGTGGGTCACCACGACATCAACGACGAGGCAGGGGAACGGGACGCAGCAGGCGACGCATACGTATCATCAGAACGTGATTGCGGCGCTGGAGAAGGAGGATAATCCGCTTCACGAGGCGTTGGGGAGCGGAGAGGTTGTGTTCCAGTTGTTGAGGGCCAAGGAGCTGCGGAACCGGTGGAAGTATGCCGAGGACCCGGCGGACCCGGACGGTAACGGGAGCGGGAACGGGGGCGCGGGGAGGGGGGCCGTGGCGGGTGGGAGGAGCAGCATGGCGGCGAGGGAGAGGGCTGGGACGGCGCCGTTGGAGAGCTATGACCTGGACAGGATTTTTAGGTACATCTTTGCCGGGTTTGATGCTGGGTATGCGGTTGCGGAGCAGTGGGTGCAGGCGGAGATGGGGGCTGGTAGTGGTGGTGGTGGTGCTGGCGGTGGTGGTGTAGGTGGAGGGGTTGTTGAGATGGAGGAGGATGAGTTTGATTTCATGGTTGAGGCTATGGATTGGGAGGCTGTTTAGTGAGCTGATGGTTTCTGGGACTGGATGGTTCTTGTTGGAGGCGATGTTGTGGGTGTTGGTGTTGGTCCCGTGATGGAGAGGAAAGGTACTGCTTCTCTACATTGTTAGATTATGGGTTGACGGGAGACGTTGGACCGGAGTGATGGGGTGGTTGCGAGAGACTGAATGGTGGCATAGCTTGCATTATTAGACGATACCCCTTTTCCTTTAGGTTTATTAAAGTATACGATTTCAAGAGCTTTACGTCTTGACTCAGTCCTTTCTTCTTCTTGTTTATTATATTTCGGACACGGTCTACGCCTGCCAATGATTTGATATTCAGTATCTGATGACGGGCCACCACTCAGAGCAAGATGAACTTGAGATTGATAGCGAACATTCAAGGACCGGATGATGGGCGATTGGTGATGATGATTGTAGTTCTCCCACTCGGGAACTCTAGCCACGCGGCGCGCGGGGGCGAACGTGTGTAGATGAAGGGGAGAGATGGTTCATTGGTTCATTGGTTTGGTTGTTGGTAGGAACGGGTGGTATCGCGGCCATCTGGGTAAATGCGAGTTGAAGATCAATGAGGAGAGAAGATGAGGACAAAAAGGGGAGGGAACCGTTGGATTGTTGGCTCAAATCCCGGCGCAGGTGGAAAGTCTCTTTTTCTGTATTGCCGGTAGGGACGGGTGGGATATAAGGCAGTAATGAAAAGGAATCCCAAAGTTTCCAGAACGCGAACGGAGTAGAATGAAGCATGGAGATGAGGTTGGGCGAGAGAACCGAGGAATACGAGCCTCTGTCTTCTTTCGCATCTCGTTTCTTCCCCTTACAGTCAGTTTCTAGTGTACGAGTAGTCTTCCGTAGATCAGATGATACCTGGGAGTAGGAGTAGAAAAGACCCATCTCGAAAAGCTCCGTGACCGAAGTATTCCCAACCGATGCATCAACAAGCTTCTACCTTCACCAAGGCGGTGAACCGTGAACGACGTATGGGTAGTTACATGCGCCCCGCCTCGCCTCGTTCAACTCGTTTACAAGTGCGAATACGCGAGCAGAGCTGGCTCAAGCTCCCAAGCGTGCCTGGGATGGCATCTCCAAACGGCAAACGGGATATGCACGTCTGCAGCAAAACATGCCAACCGACCTGCCCCGTACCCCTGCCTGCCCCCCGTCGCGCCCCTCAACGTTTGGAAAGTTTCACCTTCGGCTAAGGCATCTGCCGTGCGCCGCCTGCCACTAGCGGCTGATCCGGCGGGGGGGCTTCTGGAGACATGTCTTGGTGATTCCGGCCTTTGAGTTGGTACGGAGTACAGGTGAGCTCTCACGTTCTCAAGAGTCAAGCACCGAGGCGAAGAGGTGTGTTTCTTCCCGGTGCATGTTCTGAAGCTACTGCGGTATTCGAAAGTACAATACTAGTGTCAGGCAAGCACGGCAAGATGGGTAGCTCGCTGCTCGAGCTAGGGCCCTGCGGGTGGAATGCAGCCCGCCGAGCGAGGGAAGCAGATCGCGGACCCTTTGAACCCTGGAGGGGGCGTTACCCAATTGGGAGTTGCGTATTCGTGAGCGTTTCAATGGACCCAGCGACGTCCTGACATACGCAGGCTTGGGACTTTGGATCGCGTTCAAATGACCCGTCAAGAGGGAACCGAAGGGGCGATGGAAAGAAATCTGAGGCGCGGGGAGAGAGGTTTGGTATCCCGCCGCCGGAGCTCTTATCCTTGACGACATGATATCCTGAAGCTTTTTTTAGGCTTTTTTGCCACCCCGCACGACATCTTTCTTGAGAAGCTATCTGGGTACTGCGCAATCCGGGGACATGGTGCAGTTAGGCGGGAATTCAAGAAGCTTGCGCGGGAGAAACACAACTGGAAATGTTTGACGTGTTCCCCATTCTAGGGTGGTGCGTGATCGTAGTAGGGATCTCCCCCGATCGTTTGCTTGAGACTGAATGAGGGGTTCCAAATGACGGCAAGGAAGACGAGGAACAAAGGTTCCCTGGGTTTCCAAAGTTCCTCTGGCTCGCCTGGCTGTACCTTAGCGCAGACCCCAAAGTCAGTATTCCGTACTAGGGAAAAGGTGATGGATGTCTGTGAGTTTTCAATGACAAGGGTATCATCAGCTAGTTCATACTTGTAACCTCACTGCGCGGTGGTCACTTGGTGTTAGTCCCATCTTCCACTCGCTCCTCTTTACCCGAGCGTTTCGAACGGACTCGTCTCAGCTGGAGCCACACCCACTCTCCATCTGCTCTTATTACGCAGACTGATATCGTTCCTACCCTTTCTTTCTTCGTTTCTTACTTTCTCTGTTCCCTTCTCTGCAACTCTGTTTTGGTGAAGTCGTCTCTTGGATCTTTTCATCTCATCTTCGTGAGCTCTTCGAGCTCTCTTGGAAAAGGAAACATCGCCAGATAAGAAGAAACAATCTTCAACAAAAGGGCCGCCTCCTCACGACCAACTCCCAGACAACAATAAAAGATCAACAAAACCGGGAAAAGAAAGTCGGTCATCGCCACAATGTCCCTCGCGACAGCAGCAACCCAAACCCTCCTCCACCCGCAAACGTGGCCGACGTCGATCTGGGTCCTCCTCCTCACGGGACTCGCCTACGCCGTCGGCTTCCTCGCCTACCGCCCTTCGTTCCCGCGCAACGCGCCCAAGGTGGTGCGCGGGTGGCCCGTCCTCGGCACGCCGCGCTTCTTCACGGACCGGGGGAATTTCCTGGCCGAGGGGGCGCGGTTGGGCCGGTTCGGGAACTGGAGTTTTTATTTTGGGAAGATGAGGATTGTGGGGTTGTCCGGGGACGCCGGGCGGCGCGTGTTTTTTGAGAGTCGCGATTTGGATTTTACAAAGGGGTGAGTTTTCCATTTGTCTCTTTGCGTCGCTGTCGTTTGGGGTCATGGGGGAGCGGGAGTGGGGAGGTTGGCTGGGTTGGGTTGGCGATGACTTCGACTAACACCGTCATCACAGATACGGCGCCCTCTTCAACGCGACCCCGCGCATCGACGTCGCTAAAAACGGTACCCAAGCCGAGGAAGACAGCTTCGGCGCCAAATTCAACCGTAACCTCGTCAAGCTCCTCCGCAAGGAACTCCTCGACACGCGCCTCCCGCTGCTGATCAAAGACACGCGCGACACGATGGACGAACTCGCCGCCCGCGTCGGCGAGACCTCGACCGTCGCGAACAACATCGCCGGGTCGGAGACGGAGGGCATCAGCGACCCGTTCGAGGACATGTACCGCCTCGTGTTCAAGCTCACGATGCGCATGGTCGGCTGCGACGAGATCGCCGAAGACGAGGACCTGCTGCAGCGCGTGCTGCGGATATTCGAGGGGATCGATGGCGCGAGCACGGCGACGAAGGTCATGTTTCCTTGGATGCCGACGGTGGGGCACCTGAGGAGGGTGTATAGCGGTGCGCAGATGTACATGATTCTGGAGAAGATTATCAAGGAGAGGAAGGATCGCGGGGTTCCCGGGAGCGACGCGCTGCAGTATCTGATGGAGAACGGGGACAGCACGGTCGAGATGGTTGCGTTTATCGTCGGCGCGCTGTTTGCGGGGTTGATTAACAGCGGGATCAACGCCGCGTACCTGCTGTGTTTCATGGCGACGGAGGAGACGTGGTATAAGAAGGTGCAGGAGGAGGTGGATGGTGTCATTGCGAGGCATAGGCTGTCCGAGGAGGAGAGCGCCGAGCAGATTCTGGGGAGGCTCGATATGGAGACGTGGGAGGCCGAGTTTCCGATGATTGATTTGGGGTTGAAGGAGACGATTCGGCATACGATTACGGGGTGCGGGTTCCGGTATAACGGGAGCGGGAAAGATGTTGCTATCGGTGGGAGTGGTGAGGTTGTGCCGGATGATGCGTATGTTGTGTACCATTTCGATACCACGCACATGGATCCGGGTTTCTTCCCGGAGCCGTTGCGGTGGGATCCGGGACGGTATTTGCCTGGGCGGGAGGAGGATAAGAAAGATCCGCATGCGTTTATTGGGTGGGGTGCTGGGAGGCATCCGTGTCTTGGGATGAGGGTGAGTCTTTTCTTTTGGTGTTGCGTGATTCCCTGATATATCTGGGCATCTCTTCTCAAGATGCCTCGTACGGACATGACTGCTGACACTCTGGGAAAACAGTTTGCGAAGATGGAAATGGCCGTCACGACGGCGCTCTTTGTCGCGAGGTTCGACTATCACCTGGTGGACGCCAAGGGGAACAAGATGGCGAGGGTGCCCGAGGACTCTGTGGATCGGAACAAGCACTCTGCGTCCAAGCCAAGGGAGAAGATGTTTTTGAAGTATTCACTCAGGGCGTAGGAGGTTTCTTGGAGTGTATGATGTGAGTAGATGATCTAATCTAGATTGCATCGAATGGAATCACATTTATGAAGTAATGATGGAAGAGAAGTATATCGGGGATTTCTTTTCCCGTGACCATCTAAGGCAGTGAGTGTCTTTTTCCAAGTACAGGGGAGTTTTACTTGTGCGTCGGGTTCCATCTTCAGACGGTATTGATTCGACTTCATTGCTAAGAGGAAAAAGATTCGCGACTGGTGGTCCTGGCGGCAAAAAGATGTCTGTTCTTTGTAGAATGTAATGCGCTGATGATGTTTCTTTTCATCATCAGGAAAGACTCATGTTCGGCCCCCGACTCGGCGATATAAGTGCAGCACATCAACCAGAAAAACCCCCGAACCGGTGGGTCCCCTTCCCCCTCCGAAGACGGGACCGCCGAACGCCGATGCGGAAGGGAATGGAATCCCCCCGCGCCCCGCTGCAGACAGGAAGTCTGGAGGGGTCTACACACTCGCACTCTGTGGCGGGCGAGTGAGATTGATGGTTTAGTAAAGTAAGGTGGGCGGCGGATCCTTCATGCCAAATAGGCGCAGCTTGCGTCTGTCGTGCATGTGCTCGAGAACCTGTAGGTAAGCTGTAACTGCAAAGGTGGGCGCAGTAGCGACTCTGCGACGTGCGCAAATCTCATCTCATCTTTTTTTCCTCTTCTCAACCTCAACCACAGTCATCCTCCAGTCTCACTGAACGTTGTCTCCCCCGTTCATATTACGCTGCGGATATCCTTCTTCCCTCTTCACATGTCTCATCCTCTCATATCTTCTACCTTATCCAAAGTCATCTTCCGAGTAAACCGAAAGAGAGAGTGAGCGAAAGAGCTTTGGATCTGGGATCCCCGCATCATCGTCAGCACTTCTCCGATCGCGAATTCAAGATTGGCTCGCGATCCCGTCATCTCACTCAACCACCACGGTCTGCAAATTCCCTCACTCATACACTCAACACACGCAAAAACACTCGAGGGATCGACACCCTCACAAACCCGCCCAAAATGCGCACTCACCAAACCCCAACAGAATGCGAAGTCATCCAACCCGCCACCCCGCGCGGCCAAATCCTCACCCCCCTAATCCTCATCCACGACGGCGGCGGCACAACTTTCGCCTACCACTGCCTCTCCCAGCTCGCAGGCCGCGCCGTCTTCGGCATCGCGAACCCGCGCTTCCACTCCGGTGTGCCATGGGAAGGCGGCGTCCCCGAGATGGCGGCGGCGTACCTGCAAATGATTCGGAATACGGCTACCAAGGGGAGGGAGTTCCCCGCCCAGGCGCCGTACTCATATGTTACGACTGCTGATGGCGGGAGACTGAAGAGGAGGAGGATCTTGTTGGGCGGGTGGAGTCTGGGCGGGTTGCTCTCGTTGGAGATTGCGAGGTTGGTTGGCGAAGAGGATCGCGATATTGAGATTGTGGGGTTGCTCCTCGTGGATAGTGTGTATCCCGTCTGGCCAAAGGGTTCGGAGGTCAAGATTGGGAGGTTTGTCGAGGATGAGAAACTGGAGACGGAGGAGCCGAAGAATGTGAGGCTTGCGAAGAGGGCGATGAAGATGGCCGGGCAGGCTGTGAGGGTTTGGAAGATGCCGAGGTGCGGGGCTGCGAGTGAGACGGAGGTGGAGGTTCCCAAGGCCGTTGGCTATGCTGATGCCGATAGTTCCGATGGAGGAGGCGAAAGGGCAGGGCCGACGGCGGATGAAGCGGACGTGGAAAAGGACTTTTACGTTTCCAAGGAGGAGAAGGAGACGGCCGAGGTCATGTGGGAGAGACCGCCGCGGGCTGTGCTCGTCAAGGCCAAGGAGCATGTTCCGATGCCGATCGAGGGGATCAGTTCCGTGGATGTGTATCGTGGGGATGAGAAGCTTGGGTGGGATGGGTATTGTCCAGGGTTTGTGGAGGAGGTGTTGTTGACGGAGGGGAGTCATTTTGATATGTTTGCTTGGACGAACTGTGATGGGATAACGGAGAAGATTAACGAAGCTTGTCAGATACTGGAAGGGGTTACTATATGAGGTGGAAGTGAAAGGATCGGTGTGTGTGCTTTGCGATGCATGGCGTGGATTGGGTTTACTTTGCTGGAAGGACTTTTGGCATACGGAACAAATAGAGCACGGAGAGAGTAGAGCCAGATGTCATTGATTTAATGCTAATTGAGGTTGAGATCGTCTTTCTCATTCAGCTCGAGGATTGAGGCTCACGTAGATGGCCAAATGAAGGGTGATCGCAAGACCGTCGCATTGCACGGCCATGCTTACCTGGTAGTCGAGTGATGCCTGAGCACTGAAGATGACCACATCAGAAAGCATAGCTGGATGGCATATCTCGATGTCTTTATGAGAGTGGACGACGAGAAAATCTATTAGTTGCTTTGCACACTCCCCTCAATACCTTGCTCTGGTCTATAATGCTGACAATGGGGGCTGTTCTCGGTATGATGTGGAAGGCTTCGAGGGGAGCTATCTTGCCAGGCGGATGCGTCTAGGATGTACCTTCGTCATATTCCAGCGAAAAGGGTATATAACCCTCCTCAATCTCGTTCCTGTCACCAGCCAGCAGGCGCCTGTCTAGGTCGACGGGTCAGGTCAAACTGGCTGGGTGGTGGAGTGGTTTAAGGTCAACATTCTATACGCCAACCAGCCTACTCGACGACAGGCTTAGCGAGTACCCGAGTTCGAATCCCAGCATGAGCGCCAGAGATGTAGCCACACCGGTGGCGAACTCTTTTTTTTATTCTCATCTTATTTCTTTCTTAATGCCCGTGAATGCTAACTTAGACGGGGATCGTTATGATAATAGTAGACAGGTACGGACGGTCCTGCGGTCCCGGAGCAAAAGGAGGAAGTCGAGGTACTAAAATAAAATTGACACGGCAATTCAAAAAGGAATAATTGCAACCGCCGGGGTTCGAACCCAGGTCCCCAGCTGGTTCCCGGAATGGGAGGCTGGAATGCTAAACCACTGCACCACGGTTGCCTTGGTTGATTGAGAGATACTGAGAGCAGAGGGCAGGCAGCTCTTGGACGGACGCGGGTCTGTTCGGGGGTCACGGGGTGAAGAATTCCATCGTATTCCATTGGTGGTAGCCTGGCAGGTACATGTGGTTTGCTTCCTTCCCTGTCTTGTCCCGTTTGCCTCCCCGGAGGCGGAGGAACTTGAGCGGGCAGGCGCCGGAGAGATCCACCCGGAGCTGAGTCCGATGTCCCCATGCCCCCAGTCCCGGCCCGAGCTTCTTCAACGCTCCGGCTTGGCAACGGGAGGCCACAGATCCAGATATGGTCTGGCCGTCCGTTTGCCTCTCTTCCTTACTCATCTGACTGTCACCCCTTTCTCTTGCCTCCGCCGATACTCAATTCCCACGTTGCGCCTCAGCCGGCACAACCACCCTCTCCTTCTCAACAATGACAACCGGGGTCCTCGTCTCCGCCGCCGCTGCCACTGCCGCCGCCGCCGGAGTCCCCCCAGCCACAGTAGCAGGCGCCGCCACCTCCTGACCACTCCTCGCCCAAGCCTCAAGCGGCGTCGTCAACACCTTCTTCAACGCCCCAAAAGCGTACACGGAAAGATACATGAGCAACAGATTCATCATGCCCCAAAGCGCCACAAGCACCTGGAACACGACCCAGGGATTGTCAACGAGGTAATCGCCCAGTCCGATCCCCGCCTTCTCCTCAAACTCGGCGAGCGCGGTGGTGAAGTTCTTGCGCGCGCCGTCGTCGTCGGAGAAGAGACCCTCGCCGCCGGCTTCTTTGTCTTCTTTATCGGCTGCGTCGAGCGAGGACGCAAAGACGAAGAAGGCACCCATCAGCACGACGAGAAAGAGGGCGAAGACTACGCGCGCGAGCTGCAGGAGCCAGGTTACGGAGAAGAGGAAGAGGACGAGGGCGCCGTGGGGGGAGCCGTAGTCTGCTGTTGCGAGCCAGGTTGCCAGGTTGCCGCCGGCAGGAGTCGCGACGATGGCATTCCGGGGGTTTGTTGGTGTTTGCTGGAGTGCTGTCGAGGGCGAGGCGGCGACGATGAGCTTTGCGACGAGGAAGGTGAGGAGAGAGGGGAAGGCGATGAGCTGGAGGAGGCCTGGGTTCGAGTCTACAGCTGTGAGGCCGACGCCACCGAGGATGAGGAGGGTCCATGATCCGAGGATGGAGACGGCGAGGGTGGTGTAGAGCCATGAGATGGCTTGGCGGAAAATGTTGGCCATGGTTTACCGGATGGGTACTGTGATGGTGGGAGGATCTACGCGGGGGTACTCCGTATGTCCTGATGGGTGCTGGGGTCCAACGGCAGGCTCGGCGCCTCAGCTCAATTCGCACCAAGGTTTCTGGCCGATTGTCAGAATTGATATGTTCTTTTTCAACAGAGATTCGCTCGCTCGCTTACCTTGGCCTCTGACCTTGACTGTCGAGCTTGAGGCAGTCGGAGATGGGTGAGAGGTAAGACGAAGGTTGAAAGTGACAAAAAGGGGCTCCACTTGTCGTTGCCTGGGATTTTCAGGGTCCCAAAAGTGGCTTAGCGCATCCATCGGCAAAGCGAACTTTGTTGCGACCACCATCACACAAGTCTCTTGGTCAACGATCCTTCAAGCCATTTGAAGCCTCCGCGGTGGTCATCGGCAAGACATTTATTTGCAAGGCCAAGTCTAGGATACCAGGTAAAAATTGATGGCTGGGCTCAGATGTTGAATTTTTGATGTCTTTGCAGTCTGATGTGCTCGGAGTTACCCAGAGCTTGTGTGACGCTTGGCCTCATTCATACTTAGTATGGTGAAGTTTTGCCGACAGAGTCATGATGAGAAGAGTGAAAGGCACCCATCAACATAATTGAATGATTCCACTCCCGCAACAGATAATGCGACTAGTGGGTGGACGCGACAAACAGACACGACTCAAAGAGACTGTGTCCGGGATTGGGATTCCGACGCTGTAGCCTCGAGGACCAGCTCCACGGAAATCCTTCCTTCAACTCCCATGGTATCTGAAGTGTTGTGGCGATAAACCAACCTACTATATCTATCCAAAGAGGTATGGGGTCTAGATTCAACTCGGCCGAGTTTGGGAACACTTGGAATACAATTCCGAAAAGACGAAGCATCATATGGAACGGTCTGCCCATAACCTTGCCTTACGCTATCGCTGCCTATCAGTCCACGGAGTAAGTGGAGTCGATGCTGTTCTGCCCCATCCTAACATCGAGGGGTCCTAAGTGCTTGGATCTTGAGCTATGGAATATCCACAAAGACCTATCTAGCGCAATGGAGGCAGCGCATCAAATGAGTACATCGGAAAGGATCAGCCTGAAAGAGATGTTTCTTCCTCTAAACCATGGTAAAACGCACTGCAAAATATTTTGTGGCATCACGACGAGACCCAAGGTGGTGCCAGGCTGCATGGCCTACTCAGTCAACTTCTCAGCACTTTCGAACATTTCACGTGAACCCACCCAGGTATAAGCTTACTTCCATGACCAATAGATGATGAAGCCAACCGCAGAACAACGTTGCAGGAAATGTCACATTGTCGCCCCATGAGCCTTTCAAGAATGGATCCCAAGGATGCCCTCGGTCAGAACTTGGGGCCACCCAGATCCCGGGATGCCCCCGATGGCGACCCGTTTTCATCTTATCAGATCCGCTCTTGCATGCGGGCCAAGCATCAAAGTTTTTTTTTATCTGATCCGTTGCCAACCGTCCAACTGCACGCGCGCCAAGCCGGCGCGATACGACCTTCAGAGGATCCAACATCCCGCCCGTTCGTTGGCCAGCGCGGGAACCGCTCTAAGAGTCAAGGCTACGCGATGTCGCTTCTAGTGCAGATGGCAGCGCAAAAAGTCTTTAATACGACGTCTTGTGTCCCACTTGGCGGAACCACATCTAGAGAAGCAGGCTCGTAGCTACCGCTTTAGGACACCCATTCGCGGCGAGATATTCGCCCGGTTAGCCAACCATCAGCCAACAAAAAGATGCTGCCCAGTGCCAAGTCGTGATGTGTGGATCGAGTTCGTGCAAACTCGGGGACACCAACACGTCCGGCCACGGTCAATGTGAAGTTTTTGCACTCGCTGTGCCGTACGATCTCGTCCGATGCCGGAATTTTGCCGTGCCTGACAGTCATGTTGAACGGAAAAGGACCCTTGAAAAGTTGGTCTCGTTCGGCCTGCCAGTTCCGCTGCATGTGGTAACCGTGGTTTGGTAGAGTGGATTTACGTAACATTTCTGCTCGTCCTTTCGAGTTAAGCTTCTTGTCAATGGAAAATCGTTTCCTACTTTGTACTTTGTACTTTGTTCTGCATGATAAGTCGACTACATAACCCGGGGGCCCTTCTTGACATTTCCACTGTTGAGACTTTGTTTCTTCCGTCTCAAGACATACCCGCATCTCAATTCAAATCAGGCGTCCCGTGACAAGAGTTGCCCATTATGAGCTCCCCTTTCGTCCAGCAGGCCGCAGCCGAGAGCCAGACTCAGAGCCTCGACGAAAAGACACCAGGCAAGACCACGACGGAGATCAGCTCTGACAATGATGTCGAGAGCGAGAAGGAGGAGACCCAGAATGGTGTCAAGAAGATCCAGGCTATCACCACGGCTTGGACCTGGAGAGCCCTCATCTTTACCTACATCTTGTAAGTGTGATCCAAGACAGCAGGACTTGAATGATCCCCGGACTGACGCAGATGCTCTTCCTAGGATCTGGGTGACGTCTTACACACATTCAATGCAACAGCAGATGAACAGCAACCTCGGACCCTACGTTACTTCATCGTTCCGCCGTCACGGCCTTACCGCCACCACCGGTATCGTCTCAGGCCTGGCTAGCGGTGTCTCGCAGTTGCCCCTCGCCAAGATCCTCAACATCTTTGGTCGCATGGAAGGCTACATGCTGGCTCATCTCCTCTGCTGCTTCGGTCTGATCTTGATGGCTGTCTGCCGCAACGTGGAGACCTACGCCGCTGCACAGGTTCGTCCTCTGATTTCTTGTCTACCCCAAGTTGTTACTTACACTATCGAACTAGGTCTTTTGGGCTGTTGGAAGTGGTGGTATTGGCTACATCCACACTGTTCTCATCTCCGACACCACGTCTATCCGGAACCGAATGATTATCTACACGCTCAACTCGACCGCGTACATTGCCAATGCATTCGCCGGACCTATCGTTGCGCAGCTGTTCAACGACCATAGCAGCTTCCGATGGGCGTTTGGCTCTTTTGCTATCATCTTCCCCGCCTTTGGTTCCATGATTACGATTATGTTGTGGTGGAACCTCAGGAAGGCGTACAAGCTAGGCCAAGGACCGGAGTTGAAGCAGAGCGGCCGGTCTCTGAAGGAGTCATTCTTCTTCTACTGCACAGAGTTTGATGGTAAGTTCGAGGCAACTCCATGGACGCCGGCACATTAGCATGTACATTAACAACATTCAGTCGTCGGCATGTTCCTCATCATGTTCGGCTTCTCCCTATTCCTGCTGCCGTTCAGCTTGGTCTCATACACAGCCAAGAAGTGGGCTGCCGGCCACATCATTGCCATGATTATCCTTGGAATCTTCTGTCTCGTTGCCTTTGGTTTCTGGGAGAAGAAATACGCAACTACACCTCTTGTTCCATGGGTCAACCTCAAAGACCGGACTATCCTAGGATCGGCCGCCGTGGCTGGTGTCATCGGGTTGAGTTTCAGGTAATTAACACAATATCTCTCAAATCAGTCCACGGAGACGATCGCTAACGTTCTTAACTAGCTCATGGGATTCTTTCTTCTCATCGTACCTCCAGGTCGTGCACCGCCAGAGCATTAGCCAGGCTGGTTTCATCGGCAACATCTACACGATTGCTTCCTGCACTTGGGGACCCATCGTAGGACTGTAAGCCATGCCACACCTTCTCCCGATGAGCTCCAATGCTAACCCACATTCCTAGTCTCATCCGTCAGACCAACCACTACAAGTGGATCGCCTGCGCCGCAATCCCCGTCGCCTGCCTCTCCACCGGCCTCCTCATCCACTTCCGCACCCCCGACACCTACATCGGCTACATCATCATGTGCCAGATCCTCAAGGCCGTATCCGCCGGTACAATCATCATCTGCGAGCAGCTCGCCGTCATGTCCGTGGTCAGGCACAACGAAGTCAGCGTGATGCTGGCCCTCATCGGCCTGGCCACCTCGGTCGGTCGGTCCATCGGCCGCGCCATCTCGGGTGCCATCTGGACGAATGAGTTCCTCGACTTCTTGCTCAAGTACCTTCCCGAGGACAACAAGGCTGATGCTGCTACGATTTACGGAGACATCAAGGTGCAGCTTTCGTATGCTTGGGGAACTCCCGCTCGCGCTGGTATTGTACATGCTTATGGAGATGTTCAGCGGCATATGGTTATTTGCGGTGCGGCTTTCATGCCTTTGGCGCTGGCTTGTGTGTTTTTGTGGAAGAATGTCAATGTTGCGAAGGTGCAACAAACCAAGGGCCAAGTCTTCTAGTTGAGCGTACAGGTATTGTGTGGATGAGATCGAAATAAAGCAGGAATGTCTTCAGATAGCCTTTCTTCCAAATGTCTGTTTACACTACATATAGCAAAGTAATACAAGACCATGAATCTCCTTGGAGAACGATGAATTCAAATTTGTCGCAGGAATATGATTGACGAGCGCAAGTGCTGCCTGCATTAGCAGTCCCGATTTCATGGAGGAAACATCCTTAATTACTACTTATATATAGTCTCTCGAAAAGAAGATGTATTCAATGAAAATTAGCTATGAAAACAATACACGCAAATCCGAGGTAAACACGATTCGCCGCTAGAGAAACAAGCCCTTTTGCTTTCCACTTCTCTTTCATTAAATATTCCATAGTAGCCATAGGGTATTTTGCGAGTTCGATTCGACTTTTAGGGTTCCGCATTGTCGTACGACCCAATATTCTGCCGAGAACATTCCGCTTCGGCTTCACTAATAGGGTTTGGAGTGCCACCGCATTTTTCGGTTGAGCTAACTGAACAATCTGGGAAAAAGACACCCTATAAGCTGGCCTAGTCAGTGTCTCGGCTTCTTCATCTTGTTCCGAATAAGTGGTGCTATTGCAAACAAGAATCTCCACTTCGGCATCTGCCCCAGACTGAAGAAAGCTTTCGACCATTGAAAACGTATCGTTCAAGTGCTCCATACTCTCTCTGTTCCTGACTTTCCAAACAGGAGTTCGAGACTCGTCAGCGCAAAAGGCGCTCAGAAGACATGCGACACGGTACAAGAAGGCCTCCCAAACAGATACAAAGCATCTTTCGCCCTTCAGAGACGATTTCAGACCACAAGCCGTGACAAGCTCATTCGGATGCCAGCCCTCTTGAAGCAAGAAATCTACCAAGGCTGGAACAGACGAGTACGCGGCCGTGATCAGAAGGTTGACATTAGATGTATCAACAATAGTCGGATTGTCCATACTCGCCACAGTTGTCTTGACGTACTGAGCCATGCCATAAGTCGCAGCGAAGTGCAGAAACGAAAAGGGTTCCCATACTGTTGGACCCATTTTCTCTTGTTGCTTAGACTTGGGAATCAGAATGTTTTGTGATAAGAAAGGTGGGGAGTGTTGTTGATTACCGCAGACAACAACAGCCAATTCCTGAACCAGTACAGTAAAAAAGTCTAGACGCTGAATTGGAGAGAATCGAAAAGAGTCAAAAAAGTCTAACATCTTGAAGTAACAACCAGGGTAAGCATGTTCCGACAAATGGAGATGCGGTTCAGGACAATGTCTAATCTCTGCTATCAGAAGCTCAGCCTTTACTGCTGCCTCTTGCTCGGCTGTTATGAGCGGCCGTTGGACTAGGCTTGGCAACCATTCTTCCGCAAGAAAGTCTCTGACGGTCCGATGGAAAAAGCAAAAGTAGGTTTGGTAGTAGGACCCACAGCCGTGTTTGGTACTTGTGAGGTATGCCAAATGTTCACTTGCCTCCATCTCAACCAAGCCCCTTGTCAAGGTGTGCAACTGGCTTCGTGCCTTCCTGTGCTCTGTTTCAATCCGAGTCTCGGTGTACTTGTCATGATTTGAGCGCCTGGGTAGACCCATTAGCGATCGCAAAGTACGAGATTCGTTCAGCCACGAGAGCGCGAGGGCGTTGAGACGGATTCTGGGCTCGCTTGCTAACAGCTGCAAGAGAATCGTCGACCGCAATCTCACAGATGGAGATGGATCAATGCTGTCAAGCATCTGATGAAAAAGTTGATTGAGACTTTTGGGACACTCTTCCAGCCTCTTTTGGATAGAAAACTCGTCTTCGTGTTCTAGAGCCGCATTCAACAAAGCCCTGACGACGAGGCTTGCCCAGAGAAACACACCGTCGGCGCGTTCCACAATTTTTTGAACCATACCCAGACATACCGCTTGACCTTTTTCGAAGGTAGGCTCGCTCAGATACTTTTTAATTTGATCCTCGGCAAAGGCGTGTATGTCGGCTTTGGTCAACTTATGAAGCTCAAAGAATGTCTTGCTGGCGCCAAAGATGTCGAGGGTAACGGTCGATGGCCGGGCTGAGCATATTATCTTGACATTATCTTTCCGTGACCATTTTCTTAGCATCTCTGCAAGATGTTTTTGATCAAGAGGATCTCCCTCATATTCGTCTAGCCCATCAATGAAGTAACAGAAGAGATAGCTAGCGGCGTTCTCTAATGACTGCAAACGACTGAAGGCCGCCTCTAACTCTGAGAGTGATATGGCTGCTGAAAGAGGGGAGAAGCCTATCCCAGTAAGAGTTGGAATGACCGTTTCAAGTAGTTCAGGGCACTGCCTTAAAGTATGAAAGAGAACAGCGCGGTAGAATCCCTCAAGAGACTTCTGAAGAGGATCGCCAGAGCTCCAGAAGAATGTGTTGACGATCACAAGCTTTCGTTTGCTGGCGCAATCCACCAGCGTTTCTCTTACGCTGGAGTGATGGCTAAGGAATTTCATGAGCGTTGACTTTCCACTGCCCGCTTTCCCGCAGACGAAGAAAACCTCTCCTTCATCTGCCAAGAAGGAATGAAGGCTCTGAGACATAGCCTCCCGATTTTGAGTCTCTTCAAGTAGCTGCTTCTCCAAAGCTATGCGATGGTGATCTACTAGCTCTTCCTCTTCTGATTTGGGCGAGGAGGAAAAGGAAGATCGTCGAGACTCTCTCGGAGAATTTGAGCCGTTTGTGTCGGTTGAATCTAAAGTGGTGGATGGCGGGAAACCATCGACTATCCAAGCAAAAGTGTTTGATACAGCATCGGAGACGCTGTTCTCTCTTTGAAATATCGCGTCGAAGTACAAACTATCAAGTGTCTTATTTTCTGCCTCGAGAGTGCTGGCACACAATTTGAAGTCATGGAGAAGTCTTGCGAGATCTCTGAGATCATTGCCCACAATCGCATGGTACTGAATGTTGTGTGTAGATGGTTCGTTGGCTGCATGTATCTTGTGGGAGGCTTTTCCGAAAAATTCGTCTTGGTCAAGTTCGTTGACAGGAGGCGAGAGTGTCTTTATGAAGTCACGATCGTTTGAAACTTGCTGATCCCAAAACTGTCTCGAGCTAGTAGTTCTCATACGCTCTAGTAGTTCGGAGAGTTGATTGTGTAGTGCATCCAACTTTGCAGCGTGCTCGTTTTCAAGTCGACTGCTATCGTCTCGTATCCGCTCGAGTTGAGCCTTGATGGGCGATTGGTCTCGGCTGCAAAATGGTCAGTCATGCATCTTTCTAGCTGGGTTCCTGAGCTAACTCACTAAATATTGAGTGTCAAGTGAAGAATAATCTGTTGACGGTACTGATCCAGTCTTTTCTCAATCGAAGCGACCTCTTTCTGTTTGCGCGCACCGGCAATCGCGGCCTTGAAACTCTGGAACAACCTTTTCTCGCGCCTCTCTAGCCCTGCAAGAAGCTTCAAGAGATCGTCTGACAAGGTTCGGCACTGCTCTGACAACTTTGCCAACTCCGCATCATGTCCTCTGGAGGCTGGACTCAACTCGGCTGCAGCCTTTTCGAGGTCGATGATGACATTGCCTACGTGTATGTTTTCGGCTGTGGCACCCGTCGCGGATTCGTAAATTTCGTAAGTTCTTTTGGCTACCTTGTAACAAATGTCGATGAAAGTCAGGATACTTGAAGCTAGGCCAGCAGCCTCCATAATTAAGTCGCCCCGTTGAGGGTTCCTGCACCAGGACTAAGGAGGGGTTCCGGGAATGGAGATGTCTGGGTGAACTTGGCAAATATTGAGGGGGTTGAACAATCAGGCTGCAGTACTGAGCCTGTGTTCTTATGCAGCTTGCGGCGTTGGCCAATACATCTGCCCCTCAGGTAGTTTGAAGCGACCCTATCAGAGAAATTCTACTTTCCTGAACCAATAGCTGCTGCCGCACTTTTTCTTTGAGTGGTCGTACGTTTCGACCTCGAGGCGCGGATGCCTTTGAAAGCTTTCTTAATGCCACAAATGTTCTCATACCATTGATGGAACGACCACCACCGCCATTGCCGCTTCCATCAACGGCTCCATCTCTACTGTCTCCTCTGGCGAGCTTAACGCACCAACGGTCCTTCTGCCAAAACCACATGTCCCAGTCTATCGGTGTGTATATAGTGATGAATGCCGTGATACGTCGAGGTGACCGTGATTCAGGGATTGAGGGCGTCGGGGAGGCATATTGCCCTGGTGCGGCATGCATCTTACGGGGGTTCTCAGAAGCGTGGCACTTTCACTCCTCGGGGCCAAAATCGAGGCGCCATCGAAGACCTCAAATTTCTGTGTGATACAAATTTGGGAAGAGCAGCAAATTATCGATCGTCATTGCAGATTTCGTCGCAACATATCGTGCTGTTCCAATGCGTGGTGTTTTCAAGTTTGCTTTCGTACGCAAGAGCCCGGTCCCCAAGATGAAATTGGCTTATAAAATGTGACACCATTGCTAATGCTTCGTCACATGCGACTTGACACGGAAATGCATTATAGCATGTCGAGGTCGTGTAATCGCAAGTCATCTCTGGAGCCCCCGGATACCACGCTCGGTAAACGTCACGAAAAGCAAGTGAATATTATTGGAAATTAAGTGATTCTAGGCTTTCTATAGCAATACAGAGAAGGCTCAAATATCACCTGCCTTTTCCGGCAAGCAATACTCAGACTTTGTTGGGCCGCCGTCCGTCTCCTCCGCCTTTTTCAATACTTCGGCATCTGCCCTCTCGCGCTCGGCGCGACGTTGATCTTTGACTTGGCTCCTCATGCCCTCCACCTTCTTTTCAAGTCTTTTCAGCATCTTATCGCTCGTTGTTCAGTCTTTCTTCCACTCTCCAATCTTGAGTTAGAGTGCATAGAAGCCGAAAGTGACAAGAATCCATGTTTCTGACAGCTTGTATGCAGACCAGAAAATTGTGCGCGGGTAAGTCCAAAAGGCGAAGATAATGGAGATAAAAATAACGCTTGCGGATATTGGGACTAGAGATGTCTGTCAGTGCACTGCGAGAAGTTGACAGCAATGGCTGGGATTTCGATTGCTTACACATCCAACTCGCCTGGTCTCCAAAAGACATGTTGGTGTCGCCAATGTCTCTATTGTTCATGCCGAACACACTCGACATGAACGATAGCGGTAGCTTCGCATCAATGTTAGCTTCCAAAATCGCAATGCAGAAAGGGGAAATGGAGAAATGAGAGGGCAATGAACGAAAGCAAGAAGCTTAACGTACAAATATGATGGTAACAATCGTAAAGATCATGACGGATCTTCCTTGGCGAACGCTTTCGTCTGCTTGCCTGACTGACTGCCATGCCTGTAGAATGCTAGCCTGCTGCTGTTTCAGGTCAAGAAGGTCTTTGATCTGGATATTCTCGGTTAGCGTGTGTGTAAACCTAGATATTGAAAGAAGAACCCACGCCTTGCGAGGTAGTCTCAGCGCTTTTGCGCAGGCTTTCGAGCTCGTTCATCCGGTCGTCCACATCTGATATGAGATCGTATGCTTGTTTGCGGAACCAAGTAAACTCATCCTTCTCGCGTTCCTCTTGTTTCCTAGCCTCTTCCGTAGACGTGATGTCTTCGCCGCTTCGCGACATTGACCGGGAACGAAAGTAGTCCCGATTGCCATCCGGGCTGAGTGTCTCGTCCCGCCATTTACCACTCGGGTCGTAGATATTTTCAACGTGCTTTACGAACCGCTTGATGACTTCCCTTTGTTTCCCATTGACATGTATCATGATGCCTAGTTCATCGATAATGTCTTTTATTTCTCGCTGCAGCTTGCCCTCAGGGTTGATGTTGAGAAGCGGAACGTGGAGATGGGATGTGTCCTCAAAGGCTGACTTGGAGTGGTAAACCTTGGAGGCTTGCTCAGTCCAGTGCCATAAATGCTGGAAAGAGACTGTTTGTTTGTTTTGCTATATACTAGTTAGTTCTAGTTGACGTGGTTGCAGCCAGTAAGTAAGCCTACCAGAGTGCCGATGGACTCTGCGTGTTGGATTACGAGGCAGAAAAGGGGCCTTATTAAGTAGTTAGGTAGGGGTAGTAAGTAGGCAGTCTGGGCCCGTGCAGACGGACCCTTCTACCTACTTACACCTACAGAGGGATCGCGGGCCCTACCCATAATCTTCCCCTCTTATATACACATAATAAACCTATATTAACTTATTAACCTAGTTACGACCAAAAAGTTTAACTTATTTATATATATATTAATATTAATTAGTAATTAAATTATATATATATTTTTATTATAAGTTAGTAAGGATATAATTATAAAAGAGATAGCCTCGACCTACTTTACTAACTATTTTAACTTATTAACTTAATTTTATCTATTTAATTAATAATAAGCGGCCTAGTTTATACTACTTTAACTCTTTTTTATTATTACTAATTAATAACTAATTAACTAATTACGGGCTATTAAGAGCACGCTTTATTACGTATAATCTCTTTTATTAAAACTACTATTATAAAAAAATTAACTATTTTATTACTACTATTAACCTCGTTTTTGTTATTAATATTATCTTTATTAGCTTTATTATAATTACTAACTTCTCTCTAATTAAGCTACTTATAAAAAAATCTATTTTAAATATATTATAGCTAAGTACTATTTTAAATTAATAATAAATAAGAGGAGATTAACTATTAAGAAATTAATTTAATAATCGCTAGCGTATTAATACTTAATAATAACAAGACCTTTAGAATTATAAATACGTTAATAATAATATTCTTTTATAAATAGTAAAGTATTTTAAAATACTAAAAAAAAAAAAAGATTTTAATAGTAGTAGTAGTAAGGATCTATTTTATATTATTAATAAATCTATATTTTTTTAATTTAATAAAAGCTCCGAGATTAGATATTACGACTTAATATATATAACTAACCTAGAGGCTAGCCTACTAGCCGCGGTAACTAAGTATACTATATATATAAATAAAATAGGGATATAGCTATTCCTCATAGAATAAAAAAACTATAAATAAGTTACGTACTAATAAAATAAGGATTATTTTAGATTAGAATAATTTAATATAACTTAAGGGCCGAACGATTATTTTAAATTAGAATAATTAAGGATAACTTAAAAAATAAAGGATATATTTAAAAACGAGATTTATATATAGTATAAGTTTAAGCTAGGTTTAAAAATAAACTTTTATAATTTTTTTAATAATTAACTTAGTATTAAATCTTACGATTATTTTTAGCTATTTTTATTAAAAAACCTCTTTTAATAAAATTACGATTAATTACTAAAGCCTTATTTATTTTATAATTTATAAATATAATTTTAAAAAAGCTATTTATAATTATAATACTATTTATTTAGTATTCGTAGCCTTAATTTTTATTAATATATTTATTATAACTAGCTAACTATAATACTTTAATTACTCTTATTTAATAAGTTTATTTTATAAAGATTAACTAAATAGTACGAACGATATTTTCTAAAATAACTTTATTTACCTCCTTAACTAGCCTTAAGGGTAAGGGACCTACCCTTTTTAAAAACTTAAATAAAAAAATAAAGAATACTAAAAATTTTAAAAAAGAACTCGATTTTACCTTAAAAATCTATATTATTATATAAAAACGCTTTAAAAAAAATAATAAAAATATTACTTAAATATAAGCTATACTTAACGAAACTATAAGCTATTTAAAGATTAAAATTAAGGAGGCTAAATACTTAACTTAATAAGTTAATACGCTTTAGGGAGCTACTAATATTATTATTACTCCTTTTTAAAAAGGATAATAAAAACTTAAGCTTAATACGCTAATTATTTATAACGGTACCCTAAGAACCCTTAAGGGATTTTTAATTTAAGTTAAGAACTATTAAAACTTCTATTATAGGGATTTTATTAATAAAATTAAGAAAGTTATATACGCTACTAGCTTTTTTAAAGAACGAGCTTTTAAATAGTTTAAACTAATTTAAGAGGAATATTTTAATAAAGAAACGTTCGACGAATACTTTACTAAAGTACGTAATATTTATTATAGCTTTAATAAGTTTAAAAAAGCTTTTAGATCCTTATTTTAAAATCTTAATAAAAAAATAATAAGCTAAATATAACCTTACGTAATTATAATAAACTAAGTTAATAAAAGAATACTTTACTAAGTTTAAATATTTTAGTATTTAGCTAGACTTTATAAACGATATTAAAATATTTATATTTTATTAAGAATTAAAGGACGAAGTTAAAGACGAACTAATCTAACTTAATAAACTTAATAACTTCTTTTAATATAATAAGCTTATTATTAAGCTTAATAACTAACTTTATAAAAAAAAAAAAAAAAAGGAACGTAAATAAGAACTTAACTCGGGATATAAATACTAATAATAACCCTAATATAGTTTTTAAATAAACTAACGACCCCGTAATAACTAGAATAATAATTAATAAAATACTATTTATAAATAGTACGGAGGGTTTATAAATTTTAGTATTATTAAATACGAAAAATTATAATAAAAAAGAAACTTTAAATACTATAACTACGATAAGCTAGGATATATAGCTAGAGATTACTAATAACTTAAGTATATTTAATACTAACCGGTTTTAAAAAAACGAGCTAATATTATAAATAAGGAAGTCTTTTATAAATAATTCTTATAAATAGCTTATTATAACAATAACTATCTTATTTACTAAAATAGTAAGGAATAAATAGGATAGTATTTAAAATAATTTAAAAACGACGGATAATTAGAATACGATATTATACTACTTTTTATTAAAACCCTAGTAATAGTAGTAAAAAAAATAAAAATACTTACTTATTAACCCTATATTTTTAAAGAAAATAATATTAAATACGTTACTATACTTTCTTAGATTTATAAAAATATAAAAAAAAAGGCTAAGATAGACCTTATTATAAAAGATATACTTTACTTTTTTAAAAAACAAATTAAATAAAAACTCTTAGCTAGTATAAAAGAGTAACTCCTTAAATTTAAAAAAAGAGGACTTAATATTAAAAAAATTATAAGTAGCCTCGTTTATATAATATAATAAAACTATATAAACTAAGAATAATTTATTAAACTTAAAAAAGAGCTTAATTTAAATAAAATCCTAACTAAGTCTATTTATATAATACAATAGGTAAATACTAATAAAAAATTTATTTATAAAGTTAAAGAATAGCTTAAAAAACTCTTATATAAAAATAAGATTAAAGTAATTAAAAAACTAGCTCTTAATTTTAGAGTTATAAAAAAAAAAAAATTAACTTTAACTTTTAAAAAAAAAAATATTAAAATAAGAACTAGTTCTTTTTATTTTAATAAAATAAAATTATTTTATAATTCGGATAAACTTCGTAACATTACCTAATAATATACTTAAATAGAGATTAATTATAAAGTATTACTTAGCGTTAATAATACTAATTTTAAAAAGGATAATAACGAATTACGGTATAAATATATTTATTTATTTAAAAATAACTAAACTATTTAGTTCTATAGAACTAAAGAACGTAAAAAGGTTATAATAACCCCTTATATAAATAAAGATTACTCTCTACTTAACCCTAAAGACCCTTTTTATAAAGAGTTATTTTAAGTAGAGTACTTAAATAATAAATACTTTTAGTACTTCGTATATAAATAAAATAGTTACTTTTACTTATAAAAATATAATAATAAACTTATTAAAAATATTTATATAAAAAACTAACTACTTAGTTAAATATTACTAAGCTTTAATAATAATAATAAAGTAATATTTAGCTTAGACCCTAGCTTTTTTATAAAATACTTTAATAATAAGTATATAAAATAAGAAAACTATAAATATAACTAATACTAAATTTATTATATTAAAAAGGCTAAAGTATAAAAGGAACGCTAAAAGAAATATAAATAGAGGAACTATTTAAAAAAATAAATAATAAAAAACTAAAAAAGCTAATTACAAAAGAATAATAAAAAGTAAAAATAAAAAAAAAGTTCTTATATATAACTAAATAACATAACGACGTATATTTATAAATTAACCTCGATATTTATAGACGAGGACTAAATATTATTATTAATAGTGGTATATAAAAAACTTATATTTTATTAAAAATAGTAAATAAACTTAACTTATTATAGGTATAAAAAGATAATTTATATTAATTATAAATAGTAAAAAGAGAACGAGTTAATTATAATTACGGATATATTAATTAAGAAACCGTATACCTCTTAATATATATTAATAATTAGCTAGAATAACTATAGTATAATATTATAGAGATTAAAAATATTAACGTTATTTTAAGAATCTCGTAGTTATAAAAGTATAACTTATAAATAAATTAGATTACTAGCTAGGTTTTTTAAGAAAATTTAGTTACTAAACGACTTAAAAAAAAAAAGGGTTTAAACAGATTTTTAATAACTTTTAAAAAACGAAAATAAATATAATATATAGCTTTTATTAAAACAGTAAAAAGCTCTAAAAAGTTTATATATAGTATTAATAATTAAAAATTATAACGATTTTAAATTATACCTAAAGAGTATTAAATATATACGAAATTATGTATAAAACTTAAAAAAATAGGATTATTAAAATATAATAATTAAGATATAGAAATCGAACTTAAAAAAGGAGTATAACCTAAGTTCTACTTAATATACTTAATAAATTAAAAAGAATAAAAATACTTTAATAAATATATTAATAAGAAGTTTAAGAAGGGATATATTTAATTATTAAATTCTCTTATAAGATTCTTTTTATTCTTTATATTAAAAAAGGGTAGAAAATTAAAACTTATTATTAATTATAAGAGACTTAATAAAATTATAAAGAAGAATTACTATCCCTTACTACTTATTACTAAGCTTAGAGATTTATTTTATAGAGCTAACTAGTTTACTATTATAGATTTTAAAAAAGTATTTAACTAAATTCGAATTAAAAAAGGAAATAAATAAAAAATAGTATTTTAAACTTATAAAAAACTTTTTAAATACTTTATTATACCCTTCGGACTTATTAATACTTTAATAACTTTTTAAATAATAATTAATTATATACTCTAAGAGTACGTTAATATTTTTATTATTATTTATATTAATAATATCCTTATCTTCTCCCCTAATTTCGAAATATATAAAAAGTATATTTATATAATATTTTAAAAGCTTTAAAATATTAAACTATACGCTAAACCCTCTAAGTATAAGTTTTATATATAAAAAGTAAACTTCTTTAAATATATTATTATATTAAAATAAATTTATATATAAATATTAAAAATAGAAATAGTTAGGGACTAGCCTATATTATAAAATATTAAGGACGTATAAGGATTCTTAGGATTTATTAACTTTTATTAACGATTTTTTAAGGATTATATTAATATGGTTAGACTTTTTAATAATTTAATATAAAAGGATAATTTATTTATTTAGGACTTTAAGTACGAAGAAATATTTATTAAAGTTAAGAATATAATCGTTTTTAAACTAATTATTATAATCCCGGACCCCTAAAAACTTTTTAAAATTAAAACCGATGTTTTAAACTTTATTATAAGAGTAGTTCTAAAATAATAAGATAAATAAAAAAGCTTTATTTATATTACTTCTATTTTAAAGTATTTTATAAAATAAAATTAAATTAATAAATTTATAATAAGGAACTAATAGTAATTATCGAAGTATTTTAAGAATAAAGACTATAATTATTTAGAACTAAGTACGAAGTTATAGTTTATATAAATTATAAGAACTTTATAAACTTTATAATAAATAAAAATCTAAATAAATAATAAGTCATAGAGCGAATTCTTATTTAAATATAACTTCCGAATTATTTATTAAAAAGGTTTAAAAAATAGTAAAATAGACGCTCTTAGTAAAAGACCTAACTACGAGGTTATAGTCCCTAAAAAGATATAAGTTATTTTTAAATAAAAAAAAGATAGTAGCCTTATACTAATTACGAAGCTTTTTATAATAGTTAAAAAGATTAATACTAGCCCGATTAAAAAAATAACTTTTAAACTTATTATAAAAATTTATAATATACTAATATATAGTTACTAAGGAGTTATTAAAACGTAGAAACGGATTCGCTAGTATTATAATAAATTTATTATACGTATTAAAATTATAAAAGTAATTAAAAACTATATAACTTATAAAAAAAGTAAAAATAGCTTATATAAGCTTTATAACGAGCTATAATTATTATAATTACTAATAAAAGTATAGTATTTAATTATATAGAACTTTATTATTAAACTACCGAAGTTTAGGGAACTATTTATTAAAGTATAATATAATAATATCTTAGTTATAGTTAACTAACTTATTAAGTTCGTATATTTTATTCCTTATAAAGAATTAAGTATTATAAAAGACTTAGTATATATATTTACTAAAGTTATATTTTTGAACTACGGCTTATTAAAAGAAATTATTTTTAATAAAGATAAGCTGTTTATTTCGAAGTTTTAAAAATTTCTAATTTCGTAACTTAGTATAAATTATAAACTATTAATATTATTTTATTTATAAACTAATAAATAGATAGAAAGGATTAACTAGATTTTTAAAATATACTTTCGTTATTATATAAACTATAACTAAGATAATTAAGTAGTACTTTTATTAATAGCCTAGTTTATATATAATAATATAATTAGTAAAAGTATAAAAAAATCTCCGTTCTACTTTAATTATAAATTTTAATTAATAATATATAAAGAAGTATAATAAGGACTATAAGCTATAAAAGCTCTAATAAACGTAAATAAACTTAAAAAGATCTATAAGTAAGCTTTACTAAACCTCGAGTTTATATAATAATATATAAAAAAGAATATAAATAAATTAAAAATTAAAAAACTATTTTTAAAAAAGGGGGATAGTACCTATCTCTTTTATTATAATATTAAAATAAAATGACTAAGTAATAAGTTAAATTATAAAAAGCTTAGACTTTTCGAAATTATTAAAAAAGTCTTATTAATTAATTACGAATTAAGATTACTAAATATAATATAATACTATTCCGTTTTCTATATTTTATTACTCGAGCCTATACTAAAAGGTTTATATATAAAAAATTATATTATCGTTAAATTAAACTAACTAAAGTACGAAGTCGAACGAATTATTAACTATAGAATTAGGAATAAAATACGAGAATTCCTAATTAAATAAAAAAACTACGGATATAAAGAGAATATATAGGAACTATATAATAACTTTTAAAACGTTTAATAACTTCTTAACGATTATAAAAAAATAACTAAGCCTTAAAAAGCTCGCTCGTAATTAAAAACCTTAAATTTATAAATTTAATACTAAAAAAAGACTAATTAGTCTTATTTAGAGCACCCTAAATAGCTAAATCCTCTATAATACGCATTTTTTATATTTTTAAAAATTTCTCCTTAGCCTCTTACTTTTTAACTAATTATATTTTATAATAAATAAGATCCGAACTACGCTCTTTAAAAAATCGCTTCTACTTTTTTAAATAAAATAAATGACTAAGAATAGTTATAAGTTAAGTTTATAGGACCTCTAGAGCCTCTTTAGCCTCCTATTCTTTAACTTCTATCTTTTTTTACTCCCTAAAATAATAATTTATTATAATAAATTAATATCTTATAAAAAGAATAAAAAAAAAGAAACTTATAAGCGTTTATTATATTACTACTATTATAATTTAATAAACCCTAAGTAGCATACTTATTATAATACTTAGAATTCGATAAATCTATTTTATATACTTAGTTATATTAAAAATAAAGAGAATATAATATCGTATTGTAACTTTTATATTTAATAAGAATACTAAGGGCTTTATAATTATACTTAATCTTATTATTACGACTTTTATAAAGATCGGATTTTTAAATACGACTTAATATAGTATTAAAATATTACGGAAATAAACTTAACGGACTCTAACTTAGGCTATAACTACTTATTTATAGGTCTACGGGACTAGATCTTTAAAAAGAGAAGCTAATATTACGACTTAATATATATAACTAACCTAGAGGCTAGTTTACTAGCTACGGTAGTTAAGTATACTATATATATAAATAAAATAAGAATACGGCTACTCCTTATAAAACAAAAGAACTATAAATAAATTATATATTAATAAAATAAGGATTATTCTAGATTAGAATAATCTAATACGACTTAGGGGCCGAACGATTATTTTAAATTAAAATAATTAGGGATAACTTAAAGGATAAAGGATATATTTAAGAACGAGATTTATATATAATATAAGTTTAAGCCGGGCTTAAGAATAGATTTTTATAGCTTTTTTAGTAATTAACTTAGTATTAAATCTTACGATTACTTTTAGCTATTTTTATTAAAAAACCCTTTTTAATAAGATTATAATTAATTACCGAAGCCTTATTTACCTTATAACTTATAAACATAGCTTTAAAGAAGCTACTTATAATTATAATACTATTTACTTAGTATTCGTAGCCTTAATTTTTATTAATATACTTACTACGACTAGCTAGCTATAATAAATAAGTAAATAAGCGAGGTACTAATTACTTAAAATAAACTAAATATTTCTTATATTATTAATTTACTACTATAATTAAATATTAAAGTTTAGTAAGAAAATAAGGGATAAAAAGGCTTATTTAAGCTCGTTTTAATAAGTAGTATTATATATATAGTAAAATTACTTTACGGCCTAATAAGCTTCCGGGCTACTATAATTAAACTCTAATACTTAGAAGAGGTTAACCCCGAGCTACTAGCTACGGTAATAAAGTATATTAACCGCTTACTAATTCCTATAGTTAACTAACTAACTAATAATAGCGCTATTATTAACGAAGTCCTTAATAAAATCGTTATAATAATTAATAATAACCTTTTATTATAGAAAAGGAGGATTAAAAAAATATTAATACGGCGTAGCTATAATAATACTTTTATAATTATTACTTACTTTATATTTAAAAAAGAAGTAAATTTTAAACTAGCTACTAAACTCCGTAATAAAAGTATTATTATTATATTAAAAGTACTTTTTATAAAATCTATTAGTAAAGAGCTTTTAAAACTAATTAAGAGAGGTATAATTAAATTTATCTAACTTAACCCTAAATATAGGGATATAAGGATATTTAAATTTCGATTTATTAATAAAATTAAGAACCTAGGACTTAACCCTATTAAAAAGTCTTACTTAGTTATATAAAAGTATAATAACAAAGGGAAAAAGGAGATCCTTACGTAATTATTAATAATTTAAAAAACTAATTAATATTTAATCCTTACCCTAGCCCTAACCCTAATCTAAGAAGGGTACGTTATCTAGTTATAAAATATTACTTAAGTATATATATAATCGAGCTAACTTTTTTATTATAAGGTTTTTACTTAATTATTAGCTCGGATCTATTACTTATACCCTAAGGGTACTATTCTATACGTTATATAGTTATTATACGGTCTTATAAAATCTAGTACTTATTAATAAGTAATATATAATAAGTATTATTTAAAAATACTCTAGATAATAATATTTACGTTCGACTTATACTTATTAATCTTAATAAGAGAAAGCGGATTATTTAGTATTATTAAAATATAAACTAATAATATAATTAAATTATTAAATAAGATTTTTAATTAAAAAGAAGAAACTAAGCTTAAGTACGCTAAGTTACTAACTAAACTAAAATAATAATTATTAACTAACGAGCTACTTATTTTTAATAATAGAATTATTTTATTAAAAAGTATTAATATAATACTTAAATAGAAAAACTAAAAAAAAAAGTTTAAATAAGTTAATTCCTCGGTATTAAATACTAAATAATAGTTCGTTAAGTAGCAAGCGCAAGGTATTTATATTATATTAATTTATTAATTAAAAATAGTTTTTAATACGTCGTTTACTATTTAATACTAAGTAAATCCGTTATTTATTAACTATACTATACTAAACTATTATATTAAATAGTAAATAGATTACTTAAAGCAAGGGCTTATATTCGTACTATTAAATTTAATTATAACTAAACTCTTTATTTTTATAAATAGGTTATTTATAAACAATACTAATTATATTTTATAACTAGGTTATATTATTATTTTTATAAATAAAGAATAGATTAATAAGAGCTTTATAATTAATAATAATATTATTTACTATAGCTTTATAAAAAGTAAAAAGATTACTTAGAGCATATTAATATTAGAAATTTATAGAATAGTTATAAGTATTAACGTTATTTATACTATTTTAACTACCCTAGACCTTATTACTAAATAACTTAACGTTCTAAAGATCCCTATTATAGTTTATATAAATTTATATTTATTATATAAATACTTCGTTAAGCTAAGTATTATAAAGGAAAAGTACTTTATAATAGATATTATAATATTTTAATAATTATATAAACGTTACGAGCTCTATAAAATTTATTAAATTAATAATAATAATAATTTAGTTAATAGGTTTATAAAGAGTATACTAAATAAGTCCCTCAAGTAATTCGTTAGTAAAAGAATTATTATAATTAAAATAGAAGGGTAAGTAATACGTAATTAAATTAGTAGTATATTATAAGTAGTAAGTTATTTAATAAACGTATATACCTCTTGGGCTTCGGTTTAAAGAGAAATATATATATTTAGGGCGTAATTAAACTAATAAAAAGCTTTTTTTTAATTATATTAAATTCGACGATTTTTAAAGAGTTTAGGTATATAAATTATATATATTAAAGAATTAAAAAGTAATTAAAAAAAGGGGATAATAAAATTTTTATACGAATAATTATAGTAGAAGTTATATTAAAATTTTAATATATAGCTTTAAGTATTTCTAAATAGAGGATTAATAATAGATTCTATTATTAGTTCTTACTAGCGGGGGACCCTACCCCTATTCTATCTTTTTTATTATAAAAGTAAAAAATTATTAATATTAAATTATAAAATAAAAAAGGGGCCTTATTAAGTAATTAAGTAAGGGTAGTAAGTAAGTAGTCTAGGCCTATATAAATAAACCCTTTTATTTACTTATACTTATAGAGGGATCGCGGGCCCTGCTTATAATCTTCCCCTCCTATATATACGTAATAGACCTATACTAACCTATTAACCTAGTTACGACCAAAAGGTCTGACCTGCTTATGTATATACCAACACTGCGAATATGTCCATAACCTGCGGGTGTCGATCCTAAGCAATTTTTAGCGGACTCTGCAAGAAGTAATAGAGGTTATTGCAGTACTCACTGGTGTTTTTGTTCTGTTGAAGAACGTGTTCGAGCACTCATCGAGAATGATGAGTGCCACATCGAAGACAGATCGAATCTGGTTCTTGCGAGCGTGCTTGATACGGGTGCGTATCGACTTGTGTACCCCCGAGGGATCTGACTTGTTTGCGCCATATCTTTTTGGGAAACTGGTGATGATCGTCCGCTTGTCCAAGATCCACATCCACAGCTGGTCGACCATGACGATCCTGGACACCTTACGTATCTCGTCCCTGCAGTGATCGCAGCCGTCCTCGTCGGTCTTCGTCCAGTGACCATCCCATTTGTAACGGCCAAAGTTGCTTTCAGATGAGTCCGAAACATCACAGTTAGTGCTCTGCTCGGCGGTTGAGGGAGCATCGGAGCGCCAAAACGGTTTCTTGTCTTTACAAGACTGTGCAGGATCTTCACGGCGTTCTCGAAATCTATGGATGTTCCTCTCATCCATGGTTGTACCGCGATAAACAACTTGGTCTCTGTCTCTTGCTTTTGTTGTCTTCAGAGTCCAGTAGTAAGACTGGTCGAGGGTGCGCCGAGGATGTAGAGGTGGATCGTGGTGAAGGTACTTCTCAACCAGGCATTGATCTCTATACATGGACATTGCCTCATACAGTCTAGCGGAGTCCAAAAGAAATTGACCTAGCTTGTTCTCAATCTGCAACCTGCCATGGTCGGAGCACTTCAGCTTGGGAACAGACCATAGGTTGTGGCCATCACTGCCGTATTCATGTTCAACAAGCCCGCCCGTTGCTAATCCACTAGCAACGTCGACCATCTCGTGCTTGACGTTAGGTTTTCCGCGTGCATTCTTCTCCCAAGCTTTGAGGATGCTTCTCTTATGTATTGGAGAAACTTTATCGTGGTGCCTAATACGGCAAAGATCGGGCTCGAGCAAGTTTCGTACTTGCTTGTCGTTGGTAGTGGTTGGCTTGTAAGTACGTTCCCTTACTCTCTGTTCCCGGGCTTTATTGCGCTGCGTCTTATGTTCTTCTCGATTTCTGTCTGACTCCTTGTCAATTATTTTAGCCATCTTGTCACGCTTACGATCTTCCTCCCAGTGTAAGTAGGGCATCTATCAGAATGTGACGTCGATTAGTTCGGAACTTCAGAAAACAGATGCTACATTGAACATTTCTCGACTTCACAAGCACGCAACTCACAAATAGCACAAGGTTATCAGGGTTGTCTTCCACCTCCCAGATCCCTATTTCAAACCATCAGTATAAGTCTAAACCCTTTTTAACGAGATGAGACAATCTTAGATTGCGAAATTAAGTGGCTTACTCGACGAGATACGCTCGCAAATAGCACGCATATGTCTAGCATGTACCAATGTGCGCCTGCCACCATGCTGTTGACCTCTCCAATATTCAGGACGTAAGATCATACGGCTGTGCGTTTTCAACGGGTTTCGGTAAATTCCGTCGGACAGTGGACACTCCTCGTTGAAGTAACGTGCGATGGCTTCCTGCAACGGAATGAGCCCAGTGAGCTAAATGGGGAGCTTGGATCGCGAAATACCTCAAGCCACTATCAAATCACATTAGAATGAAGCTCTCGTTTGAACGCGATGATCTCTCTCACCTGCATGTTGTTATGCGGTATATGGAAGTACCGCACTCTTCCATCCTTGTTTGGTCGATCTCGAGATAGGATTACGTCCTGAGGCTCTGGCCTTTCCGGTGCTGGGTCGAGAAGGTTTTGCAACGTCAGTCTCTGATCAGGAAAATTCCCTTTGAAACGGTAATCGGTGAGGTTCTCGGTCAACGGCTCCAGATATCTCTCCTGTTCTGTGTAAGGCTCGAGATAGGAGGCGGATTGCAGTGTCCCAGAGCGCAAGCGACTGGGCCCGGTCGGACGTTCCTTTGGCTTGTGGTCTGTAGCTTCGAATTGAACTGTAGCTTCACTCGGCGCTCTAGCTGCCCGAGGTCGAGGAGCTCGCCGAGGAGAAGGGGGAAGAGATGGGAGCTGTGAGGGAAGGGTGAAATTGACCGACGTTGGGGAGATGTTGATTGGCGTGTGCGAGTCGAGCTTTTTGAGTGACTCTCCAGGTTTCAAAATCTTCCACTGGATGAGGTACCCGTTCATATCTCGTTCCAGCTCGTACGAGGGTGTGTCTTCATCTTCTTCAAAGGCATAATCGACATCGGTATGACCGTCCCGGATGATCTTGCGAGCCTCTTCCCTCTCAGGTGCCAATCTGAGCTGGCCATTGCTTAATAAACTCGGACTATTTGTGACATGCTCGTCCTCAACATCGCTACTCTGTGCCGATGATGTTTTGTATCGTTTCCAGTCTTGGATGATCTCGATACCCTTCTTGTAACTGTCCGAATTCTTCCATTCCTCGTGACTGTGAGATACAAGATGAACCAGGTCGCACTGAGGGTGTTGATTCGCCGGGTCCTCTACGTCCTTGTTTGGAGGTTCATCTTTGCATTGGGGACATCTCACCTCCGAGAGTGCTTTCCGAAGGATGTCCGTTCGCTTGTATTGCGCTTCAATGCTCACAGCGAGACTCTTGATTCTAGCTTCAACCTTTTCTTTCGCAGTCTTTAGCCGTTCGTCCTCACTGATGGTAGGCTTTCGTTGCTGCAGCCTCTCAGCCTCGATTTGAATCTCGTGATCCCAGAGATCCGAGTTTTTCTCTCGGCTCAGATAGTTGACTCGATCAGCGATCTCGATGCAACCAAAATAGTGAGCAGTGTGGTCTCGAATGGTTCCGTGGCTCCCTTCAGCTGGACCATGAGGCTCTGCTGATAGGCATGTTGGAGAGCTGCCATGATCTCCCATGGTAGCTCTTCAAGGTAGTGAAAGACAAGTTGTAGAACGGATCGAGACAAAAGACAAGGTTTTCTTGGGATGAAGGTGTTTTATGGTAGCCAAGCAGCCAATTTTTCGATGACCCCCCGCTTCCTGGCCAAGGCAAGCACTGTGGTTTAAGTCAACATACCCACTTCCTGGCACCCCCCTGTTTCTGGCACCCACAAAAACGCGAAAATCCACCACAACCCAATGCCCACCCCCAACCTCCTTTTATCACAACATTTTCAATTCGCGTCCAAATGGGCTCATCTTTTGCACATGTCTTCTTCTATATATAATGCCTCAATATACCGAAGATCAGCTTCGTCAGGCTCTCGAGGA